>NW_027009116.1:0-54873 GCF_036934945.1 Oncorhynchus masou masou | reverse complement strand
AATTACACTTCCACAAAACAGGTTGTGTGTATTCATTAGTGCCAACCATAGCAACATGTATCAGAAACCGCTTTAGGTCACGTTCTACAGTGTTTGGAATAAAATGTTTCTGTAACATTTAAAACGGTTGGCTGTGGAGTAAACTAATGAATACAACCCAGGTTGTAGCCTACGACTCGGCTGTTTATACCTGCCTGATGCTGAAACCTGAACGAAGCCTCGGGCGTAAACTGGATAGAGGGAGCATAGAGCTATAAGAGAATGAACTGTGGCTATACAGTTGATATACAGTACTGTGGCAATACAGTTGATATTCAGTACAGTGGATATACAGTTGATATACAGTACAGTGGATATACAGTTGATATACAGTACAGTGGATATACAGTTGATATACAGTACAGTGGATATACAGTTGATATTCAGTACAGCGGATATACAGTTGATATACAGTACAGTGGATATACAGTTGATATACAGTACAGTGGATATACAGTTGATATACAGTACAGTGGATATACAGTTGATATACAGTACAGTGGATATACAGTTGATATACAGTACAGTGGATATACAGTTGATATACAGTACAGTGGATATACAGTTGATATACAGTACAGTGGATATACAGTTGATATACAGTACAGTATCTATACAGTTGATATACAGTACAGTGGATATACAGTTGATATACAGTACAGTGGATATACAGTTGATATTCAATACAGTTGATATACAGTTGATATACAGTACAGTGGATATACAGTGGATATACACATATACAGTACAGTGAATATACAGTTGATATACAGTACAGTGGATATACACATATACAGTACAGTGAATATACAGTTGATATACAGTACAGTGGATATACAGTTGATATACAGTACAGTGGATATACAGTTGATATACAGTACAGTGCATATACAGTTGATATACAGTACAGTGGATATACACATATACAGTACAGTGAATATACAGTTGATATACAGTACAGTGGATATACAGTTGATATACAGTACAGTGAATATACAGTTGATATACAGTACAGTGGATATACACATATACAGTACAGTGAATATACAGTTGATATTCAGTACAGTGGAGCTTGATATACAGTACAGTAGCTATACAGTTGATATACAGTACAGTGGATATAAAGTTGATATACAGTACAGTATCTATACAGTTGATATACAGTACATTGGATATACCGTTTATATACAGTACAGTGGCTATACAGTACAGTTGATATATAGTACAGTTGATATTCATTACAGTTGATATACAGTACAGTGGATATACAGTTGATAAACATTACAGTGGATATACAGTTGATATACAGTACAGTTGATATACAGTACAGAGGATATAAAGTTGATATACAGTTGATAAACAGTACAGTCGATAAACATTACAGTGGATATGCAGTTGATAAACAGTGGATGTCCACATTTACAGTATCAGTATAAATATATCTAAGAGAGATGAACAGAGAGATAATGTAGTACAGTTCAGTTATTTAGTGTCCTGTCCAGAGATGGCTTGATGTGGAGCGTAGAGTGCATAGTCCTTTAGTCTCTATGGGCCAGGTGGCCAGTTGGTGAGGGCCACAGCGTAGCCCTTTAGACTCTATGGACCAGATGGCCAGTTGATGAGGGCCATAGCATAGTCATTTAGTCTCTATGGGCCAGATGGCCAGTTGGTGAGGGCCACAGCATAGTCCTTTAGTCTCTATGGGCCAGATGGACAGTTGGTGAGGGCCACAGCATGGTCCTTTAGTCTCTATGGGCCAGATGGCCAGTTGGTGAGGGCCACAGCATAGTCCTTTAGTCTCTATGGGCCAGATGGACAGTTGGTGAGGGCCACAGCATAGTCCTTTAGTCTCTATGGAACACAGCATAGTCCTTTAGTCTCTATGGGCCAGATGGCCAGTTGGTGAGGGCCACAGCATAGTCCTTTAGTCTCTATGGACCATATGGCCAGTTGGTGAGGGCCACAGCATAGTCATTTAGTCTCTATGGGCCAGATGGCCAGTTGGTGAGGGCCACACCATAGTCCTTTATTCTCTATGGGCCAGATGGCCAGTTGGTGAGGGCCACAGCATAGTCCTTTAGTCTCTATGGAACACAGCATAGTCATTTAGTCTCTATGGAAAACAGCAGAGTCCTTTAGTCTCTATGGAACACAGCAGAGTCCTTTAGTCTCTATGGAACACAGCAGAGTCCTTTAGTCTCTATGGAACACAGCATAGTCATTTAGTCTCTATGGAACACAGCAGAGTCCTTTAGTCTCTATGGGCCACAGCATAGTCCTTTAGTCTCTATGGAACACAGCATAGTCATTTAGTCTCTATGGAACACAGCAGAGTCATTTAGTCTCTATGGAACACAGCAGAGTCATTTAGTCTCTATGGAACACAGCAGAGTCATTTAGTATCTATGGAACACAGCATAGTCCTTTAGTCTCTATGGAACACAGCAGAGTCATTTAGTCTCTATGGAACACAGCAGAGTCATTTAGTCTCTATGGAACACAGCAGAGTCATTTAGTCTCTATGGAACACAGCATAGTCATTTAGTCTCTATGGAACACAGCAGAGTCATTTAGTCTCTATGGAACACAGCAGAGTCATTTATTCTCTATGGAACACAACATAGTCATTTAGTCTCTATGGAACACAACATAGTCCTTTAGTCTCTATGGGACAGGTGGCCAGTTGGTGAGGGCCACACCATAGTCCTTTAGTCTCTATGGACCAGATGGACAGTTGGTGAGGGCCACAGCATAGTCCTTTAGTCTCTATGGAACACAGCAGAGTCCTTTAGTCTCTATGGAACACAGCAGAGTCATTTAGTCTCTATGGAACACAGCAGAGTCATTTAGTCTCTATGGAACACAGCAGAGTCATTTAGTCTCTATGGAACACAGCATAGTCCTTTAGTCTCTATGGAACACAGCAGAGTCATTTAGTCTCTATGGAACACAGCAGAGTCATTTAGTCTCTATGGAACACAGCATATTCATTTAGTCTCTATGGAACACAGCAGAGTCCTTTAGTCTCTATGGAACACAGCAGAGTCCTTTAGTCTCTATGGAACACAGCAGAGTCATTTAGTCTCTATGGAACACAGCAGAGTCATTTAGTCTCTATGGAACACAGCATAGTCCTTTAGTCTCTATGGTCCAGACGGGGAAAGAAACTGTTCAGATGGACGTCTATAACATCCAATCACAGACTCCCCAGATGAGGCTCATGATTTATAACTTATATACCTCTTAATATGTACATATATTGTCTTTATTAGTGATGAAGTTGCAATTGTCAGCTGCTGTAAACCTGTGACAGTATTCATCGGAGAGCTGATCTCAGATCAGTTTACCTGTTTCGTTTTTTATATCATAACGATACTGCTGCAAACCTGTGACAGTTTTCATAGGAGAGCTGATCTCGGGTCAGTTTAGCTTTTAATATCATAATGATTCTGTTGTGAAGTCTGGTTACAGCAGGTGTTTACTGCCATCTAGTGGAAAATATTTTAGTTTAATTTAACTTTTTTTTTAACTTGGCCAATTGTGCGCCACCCTATGGGACTCCCAATCATGCAGCCTGGATTCTAACCAGGTACTGCAGTGACGCAAGAGGCGAGACTCTGCCCCACTCGGGAGGCGGCTGAGCTGAAACAGAAAGTAAAGCTGTTATTTTGTACAGGATCCTTGGGGAGATGACAGGACCCCCCACTGTGGTAAAGGTTGCTGAGAGAGATACCAGGACCCCCCCCAACACTGTGGTAAAGGTTGCTGAGAGAGATACCAGGACCCCCCACTGTGGTAATGGTTGCTGAGAGAGATACCTGGACCCCCCCCACTGTGGTAATGGTTGCTGAGAGAGATACCTGGACCCCCCACTGTGGTAATGGTTGCTGAGAGAGATACCTGGACCCCCACTGTGGTAAAGGTTGCTGAGAGAGATACCTGGACCCCCACTGTGGTAATGGTTGCTGAGAGAGATACCTGGACCCCCCCACTGTGGTAATGGTTGCTGAGAGAGATACCTGGACCCCCCACTGTGGTAATGGTTGCTGAGAGAGATACCTGGACCCCCCCACTGTGGTAAAGGTTGCTGAGAGAGATACCTGGACCCCCCACTGTGGTAAAGGTTGCTGAGAGAGATACCTGGACCCCCACTGTGGTAAAGGTTGCTGAGAGAGATACCAGGACCCCCCAACACTGTGGTAATGGTTGCTGAGAGAGATACCTGGACCCCCACTGTGGTAAAGGTTGCTGAGAGATACCAGGACCCCCACTGTGGTAATGGTTGCTGAGAGAGATACCTGGACCCCCACTGTGGTAAAGGTTGCTGAGAGAGATACCAGGACCCCCCCAACACTGTGGTAATGGTTGCTGAGAGAGATACCTGGACCCCCACTGTGGTAAAGGTTGCTGAGAGAGATACCTGGACCCCCCACTGTGGTAATGGTTGCTGAGAGAGATACCTGGACCCCCCACTGTGGTAAAGGTTGCTGAGAGAGATACCAGGACCCCCCCCCAACACTGTGGTAAAGGTTGCTGAGAGAGATACCAGGACCCCCAACACTGTGGTAAAGGTTGCTGAGAGAGATACCTGGACCCCCCCCACTGTGGTAAAGGTTGCTGAGAGAGATACCAGGACCCCCCCCCAACACTGTGGTAAAGGTTGCTGAGAGAGATACCAGGACCCCCCCCAACACTGTGGTAAAGGTTGCTGAGAGTAAGTCGCTCTGGATAAGAGCGTCTGCTAAATGACTTAAATGTAATGTAATGTAAAGGTTGCTGAGAGAGATACCAGGACCCCCCCAACACTGTGGTAAAGGTTGCTGAGAGAGATACCAGGACCCCCCAACACTGTGGTAATGGTTGCTGAGAGAGATACCAGGACCCCCCCAACACTGTGGTAAAGGTTGCTGAGAGATACCTGGACCCCCCCACTGTGGTAATGGTTGCTGAGAGAGATACCTGGACCCCCCACTGTGGTAAAGGTTGCTGAGAGATACCAGGACCCCCAACACTGTGGTAATGGTTGCTGCGAGAGATACCTGGACCCCCACTGTGGTAATGGTTGCTGAGAGAGATACCTGGACCCCCCACTGTGGTAAAGGTTGCTGAGAGAGATACCTGGACCCCCCACTGTGGTAAAGGTTGCTGAGAGATACCAGGACCCCCCAACACTGTGGTAATGGTTGCTGAGAGATACTGGACCCCCCCCACTGTGGTAAAGGTTGCTGAGAGAGATACCTGGACACGCCTGTCGCACTGCAGTTCCTGATCCAGAAGAAGATGGGGTCTCACCAGGTGTGGTGGTGCAGTGTGGCCCTCCTCTGCGTTAGCACAGGAGTGCTAATAATAACAGGAGGTTGTCCTCTTGTGGGAAAACTGACAGGGTGAGAGACATGTCCCAAGCCAAAGGGGACATCACCGGCCCAGAGTAGTGGCCCAGAAGTAGATGGTAATGACAGAAGGAGTCCTGAGTCAAAGGGGTCAGTGCAGGCCCAGAGTAGTGGCCCAGAAGTAGATGGTAATGACAGAAGGAGTCCTGTGCATAAAGAACCAACACAGGCCTGTAGTAGTGGCCCAGAAGTAGATGGTAATGACATATGGAGTCCTGAGCATAAAGGACTAACACAGGCCTGTAGTAGTGGCCCAGAAGTAGATGGTAATGACAGAAGGAGTCCTGAGCATAAAGGACTAACACAGGCCTCTATTAGAGGCCCAGAAGTAGATGGTAATGACAGAAGGAGTCCTGAGCCAAAGGAACTAACACAGGCCTCTAGTAGTGGCCCAGAAGTAAATGGAAATGACAGAAGGAGTCCTGAGTCCAAGGGGTCAATGCAGGCCCAGAGTAGTGGCCCAGAAGTAGATGGTAATGACAGAAGGAGTCCTGAGCATAAAGGACTAACACAGGCCTCTATTAGAGGCCCAGAAGTAGATGGTAATGACATAAGGAGTCCTGAGCCAAAGGAACTAACACAGACCTCTAGTAGTGGCCCAGAAGTAGATGGTAATGACAGAAGGAGTCCTGAGCCAAAGGAACTAACACAGGCCTCTAGTAGTGGCCCAGAAGTAGATGGTAATGACATAAGGAGTCCTGAGCCAAAGGAACTAACACAGACCTCTAGTAGTGGCCCAGAAGTAGATGGTAATGACATAAGGAGTCCTGAGCCAAAGGAACTAACACAGACCTCTAGTAGTGGCCCAGAAGTAGATGGTAATGACATAAGGAGTCCTGAGCCAAAGGAACTAACACAGACCTGTAGTAGTGGCCCAGAAGTAAATGGAAATGACAGAAGGAGTCCTGAGCAAGAGGGACCAATGCAGACCTGTAGTAGTGGCCCAGAAGTAGATGGTAATGACAGAAGGAGTCCTGAGCAAGAGGGACCAACACAGGTCTGTAATAGTGGCCCAGAAGTAGATGGTAATGACAGAAGGAGTCCTGAGCAAGAAGGACCAACACAGGTCTGTAATAGTGGCCCAGAAGTAGATGGTAATGACAGGAGTCCTGAGAAAGAGGGACCAATGCAGACCTGTAGTAGTGGCCCAGAAGTAGATGGTAATGACAGAAGGAGTCCTGAGCAAGAAGGACCAACACAGGTCTGTAGTAGTGGCCCAGAAGTAGATGGTAATGACAGAAGGAGTCCTGAGAAAGAGGGACCAATGCAGACCTGTAATAATGGCCCAGAAGTAGATGATCATCGTAGAAGGACAGCCCTGCTGGAACCTCACAAACATGAGGACAATTTGTTCTTATCTAAAGCAGAAATGGTTGCCAACCTGCCCTCCAAAGAAAAGGACTGTTGGGTGTGTGGGATGGGTCCGGTTGAGGTAGGGGTGGCTTGCCCTTATGGGAGTCCCAATCGGAGTGAACTTTACTATAGCATTGGCAGGAAAAATACCTTTTTATACTACGACCAACAATGTTAAGGTATATAATCAACCCAATGCATCCTATTACTTGAGGCCTGGTAATGTCTCAATCCCGCCCATTTCAGTGGCTGGGGTGATGACTGCCCCTTGGTGTATTAGAGGATATGGAGATCACCATTTGGGTGAATTGAAATGTAATTGTACTATGAATCTTAATGGATCAAATGCTTGCAATTTAACAGTAATACAGGAGAATGGTCAGGCAGATAAGGAACCATTTAAAATGTGGGTTGACAAACATACAACTCTGAGAGGAGCCCCAAATGGCACCTATTGGCTGTGTGGTAAGATGGCTTACTATAGCCTGCCCTCGAACTGGGGAGGTACTTGTACTGTTGGGTTTGTGGTGACAGCTATGAGAACCGTTCCAAATAATCAGAGGGATCTGATGGCTCTGTTTAGAGACTACAAACTTCCTGGAATGAGGAGAGATAACGTCACTCACGCTGATGTCACTCACGCTCAGATACCTGCCTCCAGGTTCTTTGGTGTGTTTTTCTCTGGGTATGGAGTTGTATGTGCCCTAGACCAAATCCATGACATCTCTAGACACATAGAGAACATTGGCAATGCTAGTAGAAATGCCCTGGAACAATTGAATGGGGAACTAAAAAATTGCTTAAGTTAGCTCTGCAAACAAAGAGACTCTTGAATATCTTCTGGCAGGTCAAGGGGGCACTTGTGCAATCATTGGGGATGACTGTTGTATTTTTGTTCTCCCAGATCACTCTTCTAATGTGACTGATCTTGCAGAATACATTGCCACTGCGGCTTAGAAAAATCCCCAAAACCAGAGTGGATGCTTGCAACTTGGTTGGAATCCCTGTTTGGAAGTTGGGTTGCAGCGGTGGCTGGGCTGCAGCGTGTGTTTTATGCTTGGTTTGCCTGATTATTATTAACTATATATTATTATGTTTTATGTTTGGTTTGCCTGATTATTATTAACTATATATTATTATGTTTTATGCTTGGGTTGCCTGATTATTATTAACTATATATTCTTATGTTTTATGCTTGGTTTGCCTGATTATTATTAACTATATATTATTGTGTTTTATGCTTGGTTTGCCTGATTATTATTAACTATATATTATTATGTTTTATGCTTGGGTTGGATTATTATTAACTATATATTATTATGTTTTATGCTTGGTTTGCCTGATTATTATTAACTATATATTATTATGTTTTATGCTTGGTTTGCCTGATTATTATTAACTATATATTATTATGTTTTATGCTTGGTTTGCCTGATTATTATTAACTATATATTATTATGTTTTATGCTTGGTTTAACTGATTATTATTAATATATTATTGTGTTTTATGCTTGGTTTGCCTGATTATTATTAACTATATATTATTATGTTTTATGCTTGGTTTGCCTGATTATTATTAACAATATATTATTATTATGTTTTATGCTTGGTTTGCCTGATTATTATTAACTATATATTATTATGTTTTATGCTTGGTTTGACTGATTATTATTAACTATATATTATTATGTTTTATGCTTGGGTTGCATGATTATTATTAACTATATATTATTATGTTTTATGCTTGGTTTGCCTGATTATTATTAACTATATATTATTATGTTTTATGCTTGGTTTGCCTGATTATTATTAACTATATATTATTGTGTTTTATGCTTGGTTTGCATGATTATTATTAACTATATATTATTATGTTTTATGCTTGGTTTGCCTGATTATTATTAACTATATATTATTATGTTTTATGCTTGGTTTGCCTGATTATTATTAACTATATATTATTATGTTTTATGCTTGGTTTGCATGATTATTATTAACTATATATTATTATGTTTTATGCTTGGTTTGCATGATTATCATTAACTGTCGGGCTGTATCACCGCCTGGTACGGCAACTGCTCCGCCCACAACCGTAAGGCTCTCCAGAGGGTGGTGAAGTCTGCACAACGCATCACCAGGGGCAAACTACCTGTCCTCCAGGACACCTACACCACTCCAGGACACCTACACCACCTCCAGGACACCTACACCACAGGAAGGCCATAAAGATCATCAAGGACAACAACGACCCGAGCCACTGCCTGTTCACCCCGCTATCATCCAGAAGGCGAGGTCAGTACAGGTGCATCAAAGCAGGGACCGAGAGACTGAAAAACAGCTTCTATCTCAAGGCCATCAGACTGTTAAACAGCCACCACTAACATTGAGTGGCTGCTGCCAACACACTGACTCAACTACAGCCACTTTAATAATGGGAATTGATGGGAATTGATGTAAAATATATCACTAGCCACTTTAAACAATGCACTTTAATATAATGTTTACATACCCTTCATTACTCATCTCATATGTATACGTATATACTGTACTCTATATCATCTACTGCATCTTTATGTAAACATGTATCACTAGCCACTTTAACTATGCCACTTTGTTTATATACTCATCTCATATGTATATACTGTGCTCGATACCATCTACTGCATCTTGCCTATGCCGCTCTGTACCATCACTCATTCATATATCTTTATGTACATATTCTTTATCCCTTTACACTTGTGTGTATAAGGTAGTAGTTTTGGAATTGTTAGTTAGATTACTCGTTGGTTATTACTGCATTGTCGGAACTAGAAGCACAAGCATTTTGCTCCACTCACATTAATATCTGCTAACCATGTGTATGTGACAAATAAATTTGATTTGATTTGATATTGTCCTGCCAATAGCCCTGCTAACAGGCAAGTCTATTGGTCTGCTAATAGACAATTATATTGCTCTGCTAATAGCCCTGCTAATAGGCACGTCTTGGTCTGCTTATAGACAATGCTATTGTCTGCTAACAGCTCTGCTAATAGCAATTATATTGCTCTGCTAATAGGCATGTCACGTCAATTGGTCTGCTAATATTCTATTGTTCTGCTAACAGCACTGCTAATAGACAATTATATTGTTCTGCTAATAGCCCTGCTAATAGACAAGCACGCTAATAGACATTGGTCTGCTAACAGCACTGCTAATAGACAATTATATTGTTCTGCTAATAGCCCTGCTAATAGACAAGTCTATTGTTCTGCTAATAGACAATTTGATTGTTCTGCTAACAGCTCTGCTAATAGACAATTATATTGTTCTGCCAATAGCCCTGCTAATAGACACATCTAGTGTTATGCTAACGGTCCTGCAAATAGACAGGTATATTGTTATGCTAATAACCATGCTAATAGACAAGTCCATTGTTCTGCTAACAGCCCTGCTAATAGACAAGTCTATTGTTCTGCTAAAAGCCCTGCTAATAGACAAGTCCATTGTTCTGCTAACAGCCCTGCTAATAGACAAGTCTATTGTTCTGCTAATAGCCCTGCTAATATACAAGTCTATTGATCTGCTAATAGACAAGTCTATTGTTCTGCTAATAGACAAGTCCATTGTTCTACTAACAGTCCTGCTAATAGCCAAGTCTATTGTTCTGCTAATAGTCATAATGGAACTGTACTAGTATTTTCCAGTAAGCAACTTTACCTTCATTAGACAACCTTGTTCCAATATTTCTGTAATTCAGTGATATTGATTCCCATAGTAATTAATTATGTATCCATAACGAAATATACAGCTGCATTTTGAAAGAATATTTGTATCATTATCTTATTAAGGAAAGCATAAAGATGCTGATGAAGAAATACAGTACAGCTTTATAGGACATTTTGCGGTTGCATGAGGTCACCCACACGCCCTTTAAACATCAGGATAATGTAGCATTTCAAGCATTTTGAAGATAGAATCCGCCTCCATTTGGTTACTTGGCTGCAGTCTGACAAGTAAACACAGCCTGTAAATAGTGTAGAAACACAGCCTACAGTACATACTGTAGTAAACACAGCCTACAGTACATACTGTAGAAACACAGCCTGTACAGTACATACATACTGTAGTAAACACAGCCTACAGTACATACTGTAGTAAACACAGCCTACAGTACATACTGTAGTAAACACAGCCTACAGTACATACTGTAGTAAACACAGTACATACTGTAGTAAACAGTACATACTGTAGTAAACACAGCCTACAGTACATACTGTAGTAAACACAGTATACAGTACATACTGTAGTAAACACAGTCTACAGTACATACTGTAGTAAACACAGCCTACAGTACATACTGTAGTAAACACAGCCTACAGTACATATTGTAGTAAACACAGCCTACAGTACATACTGTAGTAAACATAGTCTACAGTACATACTGTAGTAAACACAGTCTACAGTACATACTGTAGTAAACACAGCCTACAGTACATACTGTAGTAAACACAGCCTACAGTACATATTGTAGCAAACACAGCCTACAGTACATACTGTAGTAAACATAGTCTACAGTACATACTGTAGTAAACACAGTCTACAGTACATACTCCAGTAAACACAGCCTACAGTACATGCTGTAGTAAACACAGCCTACAGTACATACTGTAGAAACAGCCTGCAGTACATACTGTAGTAAACACAGCCTACAGTACATACTGTAGTAAACACAGCCTACAGTACATACTGTAGTAAACACAGCCTACAGTACATACTGTAGTAAACACAGCCTACAGTACATACTGTAGTAAACACAGCCTACAGTACATACTGTAGTAAACACAGTATACAGTACATACTGTAGTAAACACAGTCTACAGTACATACTGTAGTAAACACAGCCTACAGTACATACTGTAGTAAACACAGCCTACAGTACATACTGTAGTAAACACAGCCTACAGTACATACTGTAGTAAACACAGCCTACAGTACATACTGTAGTAAACACAGCCTACAGTACATACTGTAGTAAACACAGCCTACAGTACATACTGTAGTAAACACAGCCTACAGTACATATTGTAGTAAACACAGCCTACAGTACATACTGTAGTAAACATAGTCTACAGTACATACTGTAGTAAACACAGTCTACAGTACATACTCCAGTAAACACAGCCTACAGTACATGCTGCAGTAAACACAGCCTACAGTACATACTGTAGAAACAGCCTGCAGTACATACTGTAGTAAACACAGCCTACAGTACATACTGTAGTAAACACAGCCTACAGTACATACTGTAGTAAACACAGCCTACAGTATATACTGTAGTAAACACAGCCTACAGTACATACTGTAGTAAACACAGCCTACAGTACATACTGTAGTAAACACAGTCTACAGTACATACTGTAGTAAACACAGCCTACAGTACATACTGTAGTAAACACAGCCTACAGTACATACTGTAGTAAACACAGCCTACAGTACATACTGTAGTAAACATAGTCTACAGTACATACTGTAGTAAACACAGTCTACAGTACATACTGTAGTAAACACAGCCTACAGTACATGCTGTAGTAAACACAGCCTACAGTACATACTGTAGAAACAGCCTGCAGTACATACTGTAGTAAACACAGCCTACAGTACATACTGTAGTAAACACAGCCTGCAGTACATACTATAGTAAACACAGCCTACAGTACATACTCTAGTAAACACAGCCTACAGTACATACTGTAGTAAACACAGCCTACAGTACATACTGTAGAAACAGCCTGCAGTACATACTGTAGTAAACACATCCTACAGTACATACTGTAGAAACAGCCTGCAGTACATACTGTAGTAAACACAGCCTACAGTACATACTGTAGTAAACACAGCCTACAGTACATACTGTAGTAAACACAGCCTACAGTACATACTTTAGTAAACACAGCCTACAGTACATACTGTAGTAAACACAGCCTACAGTACATACTTTAGTAAACACAGCCTACAGTACATACTGTAGTAAACACAGCCTACAGTACATACTGTAGTGAGCACAGCCTACAGTACATACTATAGTGAGCACAGCCTACAGTACATACTGTAGTAAACACAGCCTACAGTACATACTGTAGTGAGCACAGCCTACAGTACATACTGTAGTGAGCACAGCCTACAGTACATACTGTAGTGAGCACAGCCTACAGTACACACTGTAGTAAACACAGCCTACAGTACATACTGTAGTGAGCACAGCCTACAGTACATACTGTAGTGAGCACAGCCTACAGTACATACTGTAGTGAGCACAGCCTACAGTACATACTGTATAAACATGCCAGTACCGCCTGGCTCTGGACCAACGCATCAGCTGTCTCCTGTATTTCCAATGAGAATTTTCAAGCCGTCAATTCACTGATGAATGAAGATTATGAGCGATCAGCAAAGTCCATCTGTAATCTGCTGGCATCATGGCACATCAACATCACTCTAATCACAGTCAGAAGACAGTAGAAGAGTGGACTCATGGAAAGGCTCAGTAAGACATGTTACATATATATATATATAAACTGGAGTGGTCTTACTCCCAATCCAAAGGTTGCATGTTCAATTGTAGTGCTAGAAAGTTTTTTGAAGTATTTTTTAAAGCTTTTCCAAACCTTAATGCTAATCATAACCATTCGTAATTAATGCCTAAACGTACATTAAGTTTTAGTTTCACGTTTGCCGGGTTTGTCTGACAGCTAAAATATGGCAACACCTGGTGTTATTAAAACATGATGGTGTAATTCTGCTACTGCAGTTACACAACCTGGTGTTATTAAAACATCAAGCCATGATATGATTCTGTTACTGCAGAAACACCAAAGGGTGTTATTAAAACATCAAGCCATGGGGTAATTCTGCTACTGTATTACTAATATCATATATATAAACTGTTAAACCAGCTATAATGTTACCATACCCTACATTACTCATCTATATGTATATACTGTTAAACCAGCTATAATGTTACCATACCCTACATTACTAATCTCATATATGTATACTGTTAAACCAGCTATAATGTTACCATACACTACATTACTCATCTCATATGTATATTATGTTAAACCAGCTATAATGTTACCATACCCTACATTACTCATCTCATATGTATATACTGTTAAACCAGCTATAATGTTGCCATACCCTACATTACTCATCTCATATGTATATACTGTTAAACCAGCTATAATGTTGCCATACCCTACATTACTCATCTCATATGTATATACTGTTAAACCAGCTATAATGTTACCATACCCTACATTACTCATCTCATATGTATATACTGTTAAACCAGCTATAATGTTACCATACCCTACATTACTAATCTATATGTATATACTGTTAAACCAGCTATAATGTTACCATACCCTACATTACTCATCTCATATGTATATACTGTTAAACCTGCTATAATGTTGCTATACCCTACATTACTCATCTCATATGTATATACTGTTAAACCAGCTATAATGTTACCATACCCTACATTACTAATATATATGTATATACTGTTAAACCAGCTATAATGTTACTATACCCTACATTACTCATCTCATATGTATATACTGTTAAACCAGCTATAATGTTGCCATACCCTACATTACTCATCTCATATGTATATACTGTTAAACCAGCTATAATGTTACCATACCCTACATTGCTCATCTCATATGTATATACTCTTAAACCAGCTATAATGTTGCCATACCCTACATTACTCATCTCATATGTATATACTGTTAAACCAGCTATAATGTTACCATACCCTACATTATTCATCTCATATGTATATACTGTTAAACCAGCTATAATGTTGCCATACCCTACATTACTCATCTCATATGTATATATACTGTTAAACCAGCTATAATGTTACTATACCCTACATTACTAATCTATATGTATATACTGTTAAACCAGCTATAATGTTACCATACCCTACATTACTAATCTATATGTATATACTGTTAAACCAGCTATAATGTTACCATACCCTACATTACTAATCTCATATGTATATACTGTTAAACCAGCTATAATGTTACCATACCCTACATTACTAATCTATATGTATATACTGTTAAACCAGCTATAATGTTTCCATACCCTACATTACTCATCTCATATGTATATACTGTTAAACCAGCTATAATGTTACCATACCCTACATTACTAATCTATATGTATATACTGTTAAACCAGCTATAATGTTACCATACCCTACATTACTAATCTATATGTATATACTGTTAAACCAGCTATAATGTTACCATACCCTACATTACTCATCTCATATATATATACTGTTAAACCAGCTATAATGTTACCATACCCTACATTACTCATCTCATATATATATATACTGTTAAACCAGCTATAATGTTACCATACCCTACATTACTAATCTCATATGTATATACTGTTAAACCAGCTATAATGTTTTCATACCCTACATTACTAATCTATATGTATATACTGTTAAACCAGCTATAATGTTACCATACCCTACATTACTCATCTCATATATATATACTGTTAAACCAGCTATAATGTTACTATACCCTACATTACTAATCTATATGTATACACTGTTAAACCAGCTATAATGTTACCATACCCTACATTACTAATATATATGTATATACTGTTAAACCAGCTATAATGTTACCATACCCTACATTACTAATCTATATGTATATACTGTTAAACCAGCTATAATGTTACCATACCCTACATTACTCATCTCATATATATATACTGTTAAACCAGCTATAATGTTACCATACCCTACATTACTAATCTCATATGTATATACAGTTAAACCAGCTATAATGTTTCCATACCCTACATTACTAATCTATATGTATATACTGTTAAACCAGCTATAATGTTACCATACCCTACATTACTCATCTCATATATATATATACTGTTAAACCAGCTATAATGTTACTATACCCTACATTACTAATCTATATTTATACACTGTTAAACCAGCTATAATGTTACCATACCCTACATTACTATTATATATGTATATACTGTTAAACCAGCTATAATGTTACCATACCCTACATTACTAATATATATGTATATACTGTTAAACCAGCTATAATGTTACCATACCCTACATTACTAATCTATATGTATATACTGTTAAACCAGCTATAATGTTACCATACCCTACATTACTAATTTATATATATATATACTGTTAAACCAGCTATAATGTTATCATACCCTACATTACTAATCTATATGTATATACTGTTAAACCAGCTATAATGTTACCATACCCTACATTACTAATCTATATGTATATACTGTTAAACCAGCTATAATGTTACCATACCCTACATTACTAATCTATATGTATATACTGTTAAACCTGCTATAATGTTACCATACCTACATTACTAATCTATATGTAAATACTGTTAAACCAGCTATAATGTTACTGTAACGGTTCTTGTGGGGAAAGAGGGGCGGACTGGTGCCACAAACACAAAGACAGGAACAATCACCCACAAAACCCAACACAAAACAGGCTACCTAAATATGGTTCCCAATCAGAGACAATGACTAACACCTGCCTCTGATTGAGAACCATATCAGGCCTAACATAGAAATGGACAAACCAGACACACAACATAGAATGCCCACCCAGCTCACGTCCTGACCAACACTAAAACAAGGAAAACACACACGGACGATGGTCAGAACGTGACAGTACTGGTGCGGACTCCGAACGCACAACCTAAACCTATAGGGAGGGTCTGGCTGGGCATCTGTCCGTGGTGGCAGCTCTGGCGCTGGACGTGGACCCCACTCCATAATTGTCTTAGTCCCCCTCCTTAGCGTCCCTTGAGGGCGGTTCCGCCGCTAACCTTGGCCTAGGAACCCTAACAACGGGCCACACTGGACTGAGGGCAGCTCGGGACTGAGGGGCAGCTCGGGACTGAGAAGAAGCTCGGGACTGAGAAGAAGCTCGGGACTGAGAGGAAGCTCAGGCAGGTTGATGAATCGAGCAGATCCTGGCTGGCTGGTGGTTCCGGCAGATCCTGGCTGGCTGGCGGTTCCGGCAGATCCTGGCTGACTGGCGGTTCCGGCAGATCCTGGCTGACTGGAGGTTCTGGCAGATCCTGGCTGAATGGCGGAACCTGGCATAATGGCGGATCCTGGCTGACTGGCGGTTCCTGGCTGACTGGCAGTTCTGGCAGATCCTGGCTGAATGGCGGATCCTGGCTGACAGGCAGTTCTGGCGGATCCTGGCTGAATGGCGGATCCTGGCTGAATGGCGGATCCTGGCTGACAGGCAGTTCTGGCGGATCCTGGCTGAATGGCGGATCCTGGCTGAATGGCGGATCCTGGCTGAATGGCGGATCTGGAAGATCCTGGCAGACTGGTGGATCCTGGCTGACTGGCAGTTCTGGCAGATCCTGGCTGAATGGCGGATCTGGCGGCGCTGGGCAGACTGGCGACACTGGCGACGCTGGGCAGACTGGCGGCGCTGGGCAGACTGGTGGCGCTGGGCAGACTGGCGGCACTGGCGGCGCTGGGCAGACTGGCGGCGCTAGGCAGACTGGCGGCGCTGGGGAGACTGGCGGCACTGGCGGCGCTGGGCAGACTGGCGGCACTGGCGGCGCTGTGCAGACTGGCGGCACTGGCGGCGCTGGGCAGACTGGCGGCACTGGCGGCGCTGGGCAGACTGGCGGCACTGGCGGCGCTGTGCAGACTGGCGGCACTGGCGGCGCTGGGCAGACTGGCGGCACTGGCGGCGCTGGGCAGACTGGCGGCACTGGGCAGACTGGCGGCGCTGGGCAGACTGGCGGCGCTGGGCAGACTGGCGGCTCTGGAACAAAATGCAGCGTGGTTAGTTTTGTGCAACTTTAATAAAGATGAAAGTACGACAATCTACAAAACAAGAAACGTGCAAAAACCAAAACAGTCCTACTGGTGCCACCAACACAAAGACAGGAACAATCACCCACAAAACCCAACACGAAACAGGCTACCTAAATATGGAGACAATTACTAACACCTGCCTCTGATTGAGAACCATATCAGGCCTAACATAAAAATGGACAAACCAGACACACAACATAGAATGCCCACCCAGCTCACGTCCTGACCAACACTAAAACAAGGAAAACACACACGGACGATGGTCAGAACGTGACAGTTACCCTACATTACGAATCTCATATATATATATACTGTTAAACCAGCTATAATGTTACCATACCCTACATTACTCATCTCATATATATATATACTGTTAAACCAGCTATAATGTTACCATACATTACTCATCTCATATATATGTATATACTGTTAAACCAGCTATGATGTTACCATACCCTACATTACTCATCTCATATGTATATACTGTTAAACCAGCTATAATGTTACCATACCCTACATTACTAATCTATATGTATATACTGTTAAACCAGCTATAATGTTACCATACCCTACATTACTAATCTATATGTATATACTGTTAAACCAGCTATAATGCTACCATACCCTACATTACTCATCTATATGTATATACTGTTAAAACCAGCTATAATGTTACCATACCCTACATTACTCATCTCATATGTATATACTGTTAAACCAGCTATAATGCTACCCTACCCTACATTACTCATCTATATATATATATATATATATATATATATATATATATATATATATATATATATATATATATATATACTGTTAAACCAGCTATAATGTTACCATACCCTACATTACTCATCTATATATATATATATATATATATATATATATACTGTTAAACCAGCTATAATGTTACCATACCCTACATTACTCATCTCATATGTATATACTGTTAAACCAGCTATAATGTTACCATACCCTACATTACTCATCTCATATGTATATACTGTACTTCCAAGCATCTCAGTGGAACAAAGATGACTTCATTCCCCTTACAGAAGATGTAAAGAAACATCATACTCATCTCAGGGGTGTGGAAGATGAGCAGCTGTGAGAGAGCATCAGTGTGGAAGCATTTGCGAACATGTAAAGCACTAAAGAAGGTTCCGGAAAAGAGAATGGCCTTTTATGTAAAGGTCAGAGCTCTCAGAAACAGAGCATGGAAAGACATTAAAAACCTTGTGCACAATACAAACAGAAAAGGTTCTCTACAGCCAGTAAAAGAATAGCATGAAGCAGCCAGTAAAAGGCTAGCATGAAGCAGCCAGTAAAAGGCTAGCATGAAGCAGCCAGTAAAAGAATAGCATGAAGCAGCCAGTAAAAGGCTAGCATGAAGCAGCCAGTAAAAGAATAGCATGAAGCAGCCAGTAAAAGGCTAGCACTCTAAGCAGCCAGTAAAAGGCTAGCGTGAAGCAGCCTGTAAAAGGCTAGCATGAAGCAGCCAGTAAAAGACTAGCATGAAGCAGCCAGTAAAAGGCTAGCACGAAGCAGCCAGTAAAAGGCTAAAAGCGTGAAGCAGCCTGTAAAAGGCTAGCATGAAGCAGCCAGTAAAAGACTAGCATGAAGCAGACAGTAAAAGGCTAGCATGAAGCAGCCAGTAAAATGCTAGCGTGAAGCAGACAGTAAAAGGCTAGCATGAAGCAGCCAGTAAAAGACTAGCATGAAGCAGCCAGTAAAAGGCTAGCGTGAAGCAGCCAGTAAAATGCTAGCGTGAAGCACCCAGTAAAAGGCTAGCACGAAGGAGCCAGTAAAAGACTAGCATGAAGCAGACAGTAAATGGCTAGCATGAAGCAGCCAGTAAAATGCTAGCGTGAAGCACCCAGTAAAAGGCTAGCACGAAGGAGCCAGTAAAAGGCTAGCATGAATCAAATCAAATCAAATGTATTTATATAGCCCTTTGTACATCAGCTGATATCTCAAAGTGCTGTACAGAAACCCAGCCTAAAACCCCAAACAGCAAGCAATGCAAGTGTAGAAGCACGGTGGCTAGGAAAAACTCCCTAGAAAGGCCAAAACCTAGGAAGAAACCTAGAGAGGAACCAGGCTATGTGGGTGGCCAGTCCTCTTCTGGCTGTGCCGGGTGGAGATTATAACAGAACATGGCCAAGATGAAGCAGCCAGTAAAAGGCTAGCGTGACGCAGCCAGTAAAAGGCTAGCACGAAGCAGCCAGAAAAAGGCTAGCATGAAGCACCCAGTAAAAGGCTAGCATGAAGCAGCCTGTAAAAGGCTAGCATGAAGCAGCCAGTAAAAGGCTAGCGTGACGCAGCCAGTAAAAGGCTAGCATGAAGCAGCCAGTAAAAGGCTAGCACGAAGGAGCCAGAAAAAAGGCTAGCATGAAGCAGCCAGTAAAAGGCTAGCATGAAGCAGCCAGTAAAAGGCTAGCATGCGATGAAAATTGAAGTTCACACAGGTGAATGGGAGAGTTGTAAAATACTAAAAGCTTTGTGGACATGCAGGTCCTAGTTCCAACATGCAGGTACTAACTCCAACATGCAGGTACTAACTCCAACATGCAGGTCCAAGCTCCAACATGCAGGTCCTAGCTCCAACATGCAGGTCCTAGCTCCAACATGCAGTTACTAACTCCAACATGCAGATACTAACTCCAACATGCAGGTACTAACTCCAATATGCAGGTCCTAGTTCCAACATGAAGGTCCTAGTTCCAACATGCAGGTACTAACTCCAACCTGCAGGTACTGACTCCAACATGCAGGTACAAGCTCCAACATGCAGGTACTAACTCCAACATGCAGGTCCTAGTTCCAACATGCAGGTACTAACTCCAACATACAGGTACTAACTCCAACATGCAGGTCCTAGTTCCAACATGCAGGTTCAAGCTCCAACATGCAGGTTCAAGCTCCAACATGCAGGTCCAAGCTCCAACATGCAGGTCCTAGCTCCAACATGCAGGTCCTAGCTCCAACATGCAGTTCTAACTCCAAAATGCAGATACTAACTCCAGCATGCAGGTCCTAGTTGAGCTCGGTAGCTGGATCTGCTGAGTTTCTGCATTTTGTTGTTTTGTGGTGGAAAACTGAGTGTTTCCAGCATAACATGTCAACTCTGTTACCCATAGATAAAAAGGATAGACATGTTTTAGGAATTTAATTTGCATTCCTTTGCCACTTCCTGTTGCACACAACAGGCTTCCATTCCCCTTGTCTTTATCAGGTGTGAAGGTAAGACCCAGATGCAGACAACATCGAATTAACAACGGTTTAATAATGCAACAGGGGCCGGCAATAGGCAAGTCAAGGCAGGCAGGGGTCAGTAAACCAGAGGTTGGGCAACCGTACAGGACAGCAGGCAAGTCAAGGCAGGCAGGGGTCAGTAAACCAGAGGTTGGGCAACCGTACTGGACAGCAGGCAAGTCAAGGCAGGCAGGGGTCAGTAAACCAGAGGTTGGGCAACCGTACTGGACAGCAGGCAGGCTCAGGGTAGGCAGGGGTCAGTAAACCAGAGCTTGGGCAACCGTACTGGACAGCAGGCAGGCTCAGGGTATGCAGAGGTCAATGAACCAGAGGTTGGGCAACTGTACTGGACAGCAGGCAGGCTCAGGGTAGGCAGAGGTCAGTAAACCAGAGGTTGGGCAACCGTACTGGACAGCAGGCAGGCTCAGGGTAGGCAGAGGTCAATGAACCAGAGGTTGGGCAACTGTACTGGACAGCAGGCAGGCTCAGGGTAGGCAGAGGTCAGTAAACCAGAGGTTGGGCAACCGTACTGGACAGCAGGCAGGCTCAGGGTAGGCAGAGGTCAGTAAACCAGAGGTTGGGCAACCGTACTGGACAGCAGGCAGGCTCAGGGGAGGCAGAGGTCAATAATCAAGAGGTCGGGCAAAGGTACAGGTCCTTTGGCTTGGGGTCAGGCAGAGTGGTCAGGCAGGTGGGCTCAGAGTCAGGACAGGCAAGGGTCAAAACCAGGAGGGTGAGAAAAGAGAGACTGCAAAAAGTAGGAGCTGAGACAAAAACGCTGGTTGACCAACTGGCAACAGGCAAACAGAGAACACAGGTATAAATAGACCGGGGATAATGGGGAAGATGGGCAACACCTGGAGACAGGTGAAACAGATCAGGGTGTGACAGTCACAAGGGATTTATGCATGATTTAATATCAAACCCTGTTATTGTCAATCATTACTTTATTTGGAACTTAATAGGCACTTATCATAGTCATTTTTCCATTTAACCTTTTGAGATATGAAAACTGTTTTTTCTTTTTCAGTTATTAATTTGAATGTGTTCTTTATGACAGAATCTTAAAATGTAGGTGAAGTTTGAGTTATAAACTGGTAAAAATCTAGTGGCCAATCTTCATTGTAAAAGGCCCAACATGTTTCTGATAAGATTTCAGTTTCACTTGGATACAAATTTGATGTGGTTAAAATACTATCAGCTTTTATGATGCTGATAAAGAGGCACCTTAAAACTTCTTGCGACTAGCAATCCCGGATCCGGGAGCGTAATCATCGCCTGAAACGAATTAGCATAACACAGCGGACATAAATACCCCTAGAAACTTTTCCTATTCATGAAAATCGCAAATGAAATATATTCAAACACAAGCTTAGCCTTTTGTTAATCACACTGTCATCTCAAATTTTCAAAATATGCGTTTACAGCCAACGCTAGACAAGCATTTGTGTAAGTTTATCATGGCATAATGTTATGCTAGGCTCTGCTGGCAGCAGGCAACATTTTCACAAAAATAAGAAAAGCAACCAAATTAAATAATTTACCTTTGAAGAACTTCGGATGTTTTCACTCAGGAGACTCCCAGTTAGATAGCAAATGTTCCAAAAATATTATTTTTGAAGGCGAAATAGCTCCCGTTTGTTCATCATGTTTGGCTGAGAAATCGACCGGAAAATGCTACCACTACAACGCCAAACCTTTTTCAAAAGCTCCATAATATCAACAGAAACACGGCAAACGTTGTTTAGGATCCATCCTCAAGGTGTTTTTAACATATATATTCGATTATATATCCATCGAGGCAATTGGTTTCTCATAAGAAGCGATTGGAAAAATGGCTACCTCAGTATTTCACGGAAGATTTTCACGGAGACAGTAATCACGAATGACAAAAAGCAAATAAGAATAATTTCTCCTTTTAAGACGGGGATTCTTACTTTGGATCAAGTAGCTGAGAAAGTCTATTGGTCCACACCATCACTAAGTCATGTAAGAACTGTATGAATATACTTTTGTCCAATTTTATTATATATTTTTTTTTACATGCGCCTAAGTAATATGTTTTGTCCATTTTCAATATGATTTCATAGGAAGTCAAAAATGTAAATTTTGTAAAAAACTTCACACACCCTTAAAAAAGTGCTTTCTGGACCGTTTTTCGAAATTCTTTCAAATTTTGTGTCAATTACACACGTATAAGAACTGTATCAACATACTTTAGTTGTATTTTATTATCATAATTTAAAAAAAAGTTTTTACTTGTGCATAAGAAATATGATTTGTCCATTTACAATACGATTTCATAGGAAGTCAAAGTCAAAAGTCACTTTTTTGGGGGCCAAATGCCATAAGAAATTTGACATGCTCAAAAATCCTGCAGAAATGCAAAATTGACTGGCCTGATGAACTCGGGATAGCCGGGCAGTGATAGTTGTTCCTTTCTATCACTCGTTGTGTTGACTTCATCATGTCCATTTTGTGATGTTTTTTCACTGTTGAATCATATTGCAAGTGCACGTGCATTTGCAATATTGTTCAATGGGCATTTACCATATGAAATTTGACATGCTCAAAAATGCAAAATTGACTGGCCTGATGAACACAGGATGGCCGAGCAGTGATAGTTGCTCCTTTCCATCACTCGTTGTGTTGATTTCATCATGTCCATTTGGTGATGTTTTTTCACTATAGAATCATATTGCAAATGCACGTGCATTGTTGTGCAACTGGTAACCCAAAAATAAAAATATGGTTGTAAATGCATTTACCGGGACTCCTATTGTCCATGCCCGCTATGGGAGTACCCTACTATGGCCCTCTATCTATGGGGGCCGTCCTGAGTGCTTTATGGACTGTTTAAAATATTCTGATGGATACGCATTGTTGTGCAACTGGTGATTGAAAATAGGCACCTGGTAACCCAAAAATAAAAATATGGTTGTAAATGCATTTACCGGTCATTCTGATATTAATGCCCGCTATGGAAACACAGGATGGCCGGGCAGTTATAGTTGCTCCTTTCTATCACTCGTTGTGTTGACTTCATCATGTCCATTTTGTGATGTTTTTTCACTGTTGAATCATATTGCAAGTGCACGTGCATTTGCAATATTGTTCAATGGGCATTTACCATATGAAATTTGACATGCTCAAAAATGCAAAATTGACTGGCCTGATGAACACAGGATGGCCGAGCAGTGATAGTTGCTCCTTTCCATCACTCGTTGTGTTGATTTCATCATGTCCATTTGGTGATGTTTTTTCACTATAGAATCATATTGCAAATGCACGTGCATTGTTGTGCAACTGGTAACCCAAAAATAAAAATATGGTTGTAAATGCATTTACCGGGACTCCTATTGTCCATGCCCGCTATTGGAGTACCCTACTATGGCCCTCTATCTATGGGGGCCGTCCTGAGTGCTTTATGGACTGTTTAAAATATTCTGATGGATACGCATTGTTGTGCAACTGGTGATTGAAAATAGGCACCTGGTAACCCAAAAATAAAAATATGGTTGTAAATGCATTTACCGGTCATTCTGATATTAATGCCCGCTATGGAAACACAGGATGGCCGGGCAGTGATAGTTGTTCCTTTCCAACACTCGTTGTGTTGATTTCATCATGTCCATTTTGTGATGTTTTTTCACTATACAATCATATTGCAAGTGCACGTGCATTTGCAATATGGTTCAATGGGCATTTACCATATGAAATTTGACATGCTCAAAAATGCAAAATTGACTGGCCTGATGAACACAGGATGGCCGAGCAGTGATAGTTGTACCTTTCCATCACTCGTTGTGTTGATTTCATCATGTCCATTTGTTTATGTTTTCTCACTTTTGCAAAGTCACTGTGCATTTGAAATATGGTTCAATGGGCAGGTACCATCACGAATTTGTCATGCTATAAAAATCCTGCAGGAATGTGAAATTGACTGGCCCGATGAACTCGGGATGGCTGGGCAGTGATTCTGGTTCATCTCAATTGCTCGTTAGGGTTGATTTCAAAATGTCACTTTGGTGATGGTACCTCACTGTTTAAACATATTGCAACTGGACAAGAGTCACCAGCAAGTCACCATCCATCAGTCAATTACATATCATTCTGACACCAAACTGATACAAACTGACACCAAACCCACTTTTTCCAACTCGTTTAGTAGCAAACTATCACATACTTCAGAGCTGGCCCAAAATTCATAACGCCTTTGGTTCAAACCATAAAAAAAACATAAAACACGTAGTTACGTTCTAGCTGCGGGTCCATTTCTTATGTTACGTGTAGGCCTAGCTGAGGCGACCCCGAATCCCAAGTTTCGGCTCGATCGGTCATTCGGTGTCCGAGCAAAACCCTAATTGGTGCTGAAAATCCACTTTTTCCATGACTTGCTACGGGGTCCTTGAATGAGCTATCGGACAGAAACGTTGGGTTCCATCTCTATGTGCCGAGACGGTCGCAATGCACCTAGTCTTGTGTCTCTGAGACTTTTATAAATGTCGTCATTTTCATAATGGTCAAAATGAATTGAAGTCATTGCAAATGTACGAGGCTGTTTCACGGTCCGAGAACCTTCTAGAGCCACGTAACTCACCACGCACTATCGACCGGAGGTCTAGAACAGGATTCCAAAGTTTCGGAACTCTAGGTCTGACGGTTCTTTAAAAGTTCCAACAAGGTTAACTAATGCAGGCCGTGTATGTCTCTATGCACCCCAATGGGTCCCTACTTCCAAGCTGTGTCTGTGTGTGATTTAGTTTTCCTTTGAAATTTTACGGGAAAAATGACTGATTTACAGTTCATGGGGGTTGCCTTATCACATATATGAAGTTTTGGAAAAATCTGACTTTTTTAACCCTCGAAACAGCCCAAGAGACACTAATTATGGCACTTCCGGTTGGCACAGGAAGCTGTAAGTCAACACATATCCTCATCAGGGTATGCTTTTACAGAATCCTGAGTTTTAAGTCCTTACGTTAAGAACTGACTGATTTACACAGGGTTGAATGCACTGTCTATCAAACCCCAGGCAGGGTATGGATAAACACTTTTAGGGTGATTTTTACCACTTCCGGTTGGTCCAGGAAGCTTAGAATCAACACAGGTAGACCTCATACTGGCCTGATGGACTGTTACCAAAGACAGGTTCATACGGCATTCATAACCCATATAGGCTTCAGGTTGAATTTAGGGGTGCAGGTAATGTATTCCTATGTGGAGAGAAGTCAATGCAAACTCTTTGAAGTAAACACCTTCTTTTAACTATTAAGGGTTAATGCCACACGGTCAAGGTTAGGCTTGCACGGATCGGAAGGACCTTAGGAACATACCTGAGGTCGAATTGTGCTTCTCACCCTAACGGTTCTCTCACTGTCACCAAAAAGCAAATGACGTTGTGGGCAGGCTTCATTTTGGGCCTACTTTTCTAATGGACGCTGCGCTTAGACCGAGCGAGCTGCGGTCAAGCGGGATATCTCGTTGAACTCAGCACGGCCTAGAGATTATGTTTATGCCGTTGTCTGCTCTCTGTGTCTTTGAGCACCGCACTTTTTAACTCCATCCTTGCTGTGTGTGCGTGTGAGAGCTTTTCTTTGACATCTGTTGGGAGAAATGACTGATTTACAGTTCATGAGGGTTACCTACTCACACATATGAAGTTTAGGAAAGATTTGACTTTTTTAACCCTTCAAAACAGACAGTGTGACCCAATTAAAGGCACTTCCGGTTGGCACAGGAAGCTATAAGTAAACACATGTCTTGATTGACAGACACTTACAGAATCCTGAGTTTTAAGTCTTTAAGTTAAGAATTGACTGACCTACGATCTACACAGGGTTGAATGTAGTCATTTTCACCTTTGAAGGTTATGTACATCAAAACACCTTTTGGGTCAATTTAACCACTTCTGTTTGCTCCAGGAAGCTTAGAATCGACACAGGTAGACCTCATAGTGGTCTGATGGACTGTCATAGAAGACAGGTTCATTAGGCATTCATAACCCACATAGGCTTCAGGTTGAATTTAGAGGTGCAGGCAATGTACTCCTATGGGGAGAGAAGTCAATGCAAACTGTTTGATGTAAACACCTTAGGCTTGCACGGATCGGGAGGACCTTAGGAACGTGCCTGAGGTCGAATTGTGCTTCTCACCCTAACCGTTCTCTCACTGTCACCCAAAAGCAAATGACATTGAGGGCCAGCCTTCATTTTGGGCCTACTTTTCTAATGGTCGCTGTGCTTAGACCGAGCGAGCTACGGTCAAGTGGGGCATCTCGTTGAACTCGGCACAGCCTAGAGAATATGGAAATGCCATTGTAGGCTTTGTGTGCCTTTAATCACCGCACTTTGTCACTCCATCCTTGCTGTGTGTGTGTTTCTGTGTGTGTGTGTGTGTGTGTGAGAGAGAGAGCTTTTCTTTGACATCTGTTGGGAGAAATGACTGACTTACAGTTTATGGGGGTTGCCTAATCACACATATGAAGTTTTGAAAAGATCTGACCTTTTTAACCCTTGGAACCTGCCACTGTGACATCATTTAAGGCACTTCCGGTTGGCACAGGAAGCTATAAATAAACTCATATCCTGATTGGGGTATGCCTTTACAGAATCCTGAGTTTTAAGTCTTTACGTTAAGAACTGAGTTATTTACGGAGGGTTTAGTGAGTGTGTGTTATTTCAGAAAATCATAGAAAAATCACAGAAATCTCGCAGAGCTCCGCAGCACACTTTAAAAAGATTCGTAAGAACACCCCGCAACTGGATCTGTAACCGTTGGGAAAAAAACACCTATCCGTGAACATCACCAATCTGTCATCGTACGATTTCTCTTAAATGACGATAGATAAATGGCTGGTTCTTTTTTTATTGACACCGGAGGCTCCTTGACTTTCACGTGAAGTGGAAAAATAATTTCTCTATTTTCATTTTGGACCTTTAATCCCAGATAAATGGCCATAACTCAAAAACCGTTGAGGCCTAGACGCCATCTTGTTCGGGGCCAACTGCCCATTATGCCAAACCTACGCTCACCGAGTTTCGGCTTCGAAATATTTTCTGTTTTCGAGATAAGGCCCCGTCGTGAATCGTGATGTTTTGTCCAATAGCAATATGATTGCTTATGCCCTCTTGTGGGATATTCCGGGACAGCGAAAAAATGAACAAAATCGTATTATTTTTGTAAAACGGAAACCGAATGTCCGACAAAGTTCATTTGATGACTTCCTGGTAGGTCCGGCCCTGCCGCTCGGCCCGACGCCGTCCGCGAATTTTACAAACGATTTCGGACGTCTAGTAAGGGACCATACATTTGCAATATGGACTTTCTCACTAACCCTACAGCAACTGCCGAAATCTTCCCTTAAAGTATTTAAAGACTATCATAGGCTTCATTCAGTTTACTTTGGCCTACTCACTGAAATAGGCATGGAAGACCTGTTACCATTTAAACAAATGTTCCAGTCAAACATGTATCCCACCTTCATTACCTACTTGGGCCCTGCCGCCCACGTTGGCTTGCCTATCTACCACGAAACCATGATTCTAATAACCTCTGCGGTCGAAATAACTGTAAAGTACGTCGCCATCAACATGACTACAGCTACAATCGACCTGTTCACTACGTTCCTGCACCTAACCCACACAAAGTGTCAGAGCACAAGGGTAACAAAGGATTGAAGGATGATCAAAACGTAGACCAATGTTCTCCAGAAATTCCACTACATGAAGAACTAAAGCGAGAAACATTTGAGAAAAGGGTAAAAGATCGCCACAAGGACTAGACGGGGAATTACCGGACACCAGGTCCGCAGGAATTAACACCCATAGCAAGGACGTTAAAATTCAAATCTCTCCCGCTCTCATCCGAGACCCTATCCAGGGCTCGCTTGATCAAGAAACAAGCCACCGGGTTTTGTCTATAGACTCTGATACAAAGGTTGCGAAGAAAAAGGTCAAACGCTTCGTTAAAGCCAAGCCCACTCAAAATCTGAAAAGTCGATCTGCTTCCACCTTGAACAGAATTGACACATCACGTTGTTGCAAAGAACCACTCCACTTTGTGGGGAACATGTCCACTAAACACGAATTGAAACGACCATAGCTGGAAACAGTCCTGGAGGACTGCTTAACTTGTCATGTGCTAATTGATTCGGGTGCGACGATATCACTCATCTCTCAAACATTGTTGGATGATCTCAAAAGGACTTTGAAGCCAACTAAATGTTGGTTAAAAGTGGAACGATGACACACTACACTTCGAGGGGTCACTCAGACTACCTCGCCTCTCACATTGAGAGTCATGCTGAAACTACACTTCAAGGACGTATTGCTCATTCACCCTGTGTATGTTACCAGCCTCAAAACTGTAACCCTGCTACTTGGAGCAGACTTAATTAATCGGTTGCTCCCATTGATGGATTGGAAAACCAACCAGGTATGGTCACAGGCCACCGTGCCTTCTCTACCGACCACACTGTCTCCCCTAACGCTAGCTGCAACGCAGTCATTCACGAGGGGTATCTGTCGAAAGCACCCTTGGGAAAGAGACGTTTAGAAACATCTTGGGGCAGAATCCGATCCAAGGAGATATTACGATATCTCGACACATTCCATCAGCCAATCTGATTGACCATTCTTGTCATGATTTCGAGCCAGCTGTCTCTGTGAATGAGCAACTTCCCTCCTCCTTGCAGTCATGCAATACGGTAGTTGAGATGAACTTCTCTTGCCCTTCGGACACTTCCGCAAACACTGCGGCCGTCTCAGCAAGAAAAACATTGATACGCAGAGTATACTCTGCTTCCGATGACACACCTTACACTTTGTGGGGGACTGTCAACCCTTACAATGACACTAATGGCGTCAGTCCAGCAACTGACCCGGTGACTCCCACTGGTGAAACACTTTGCGATATCACAGACCAATATCCTCGTCTCAGTTCCCAGGTACTGAAGAGGTTGCCTCACGCGGACGCGGTGGGGACTGACAGAACTCGGCAGCCACTGAGGGTGCTGTAGAATGGAAATACTCTCATCATTATTCCCAGAACTGCTGAGTCATTTCTGAAGTCTGTCAACTGTAGCATGTCCAAACTGTTTGTGAAGTTAACAATGCCTTGTGTTTTTCCTTTGTGTTCATGTTCTCTGTGATGTCAGAATCTACATGTTCTCTGTGTCCGTTATAATCTCCATGTGCTCTGTGGTGTCAGAATCTCCATGTGCTGTGTGCTGTCTGAATCTCCATGTGCTCTGTGATGTCAGAATCTCCATGTGCTCTGTGATGTCTGAATCTCCATGTGCTCTGTGATGTCTGAATCTCCATGTGCTCTGTGGTGTCAGAATCTCCATGTGCTCTGTGGTGTCAGAATCTCCATGTGCTCTGTGGTGTCAGAATCTCCATGTTCTCTGTGGTGTCAGAATCTCCATGTTCTCTGTGGTGTCAGAATCTCCATGTGCTCTGTGATGTCAGAATCTCCATGTTCTCTGTGATGTCAGAATCTCCATGTGCTCTGTGCTGTCAGAATCTCCATGTTCTCTGTGCTGTCTTAATCTCCATGTTCTCTGTGCTGTCAGAATCTCCATGCGCTCTGTGCTGTCAGAATCTCCATGTTCTCTGTGCTGTCAGAATCTCCATGTTCTCTGTGCTGTCAGAATCTCCATGTTCTCTGTGCTGTCAGAATCTCCATGTGCTCTGTGTCCATCAGAATACAATTCTTACATGGACTCTGTGTGATGTCTTTGTCTAAAACGTTTACAGAATAGTGGCCTGAGGTAGTAAGTTCAAGGGTCACTGGTTGTTTAATCATCACTGCCTTGTCATTTGTTATGTCTAGTACAGCCCCTGTCCTCTTGATGGAAGCTTTGCTTAATACTAAGGGGATATCTGTAGGGACCACCTCTGTTTCAATGTGACACTTAGTCTGACCAATGTTTGCTGGTATCTTGACTCTCTTGGTAGAATGAACGGTTCTCCCATCTCTAAATTTGAAAGCTCTGTTGTTTGGTTTGTCAATCATATGTTGTACTTCTTTCATATTTAGTTCACAGCTATCAAGCCATTTCCTAAGGATTCAACTATAAAGATCTCAGTATCAACCACAGCAGACCCTAAGGATTCAACTATACAGATCTCAGTATCAACCACAGCAGACCCTAAGGATTCAACTATACAGATCTCAGTATCAACCACAGCAGACCCTAAGGATTCAACTATAAAGATCTCAGTATCAACCACAGCAGACCCTAAGGATTCAACTATACAGATCTCAGTATCAACCACAGCAGACCCTAAGGATTCAACTATACAGATCTCAGTATCAACCACAGCAGACCCTAAGGATTCAACTATACAGATCTCAGTATCAACCACAGCAGACCCTAAGGATTCAACTATACAGATCTCAGTATCAACCACAGCAGACCCTAAGGATTCAACTATACAGATCTCAGTATCAACCACAGCAGACCCTAAGGATTCAACTATAAAGATCTCAGTATCAACCACAGCAGACCCTAAGGATTCAACTATACAGATCTCAGTATCAACCACAGCAGACCCTAGTTCAACTAACAGATCTCAGTATCAACCACAGCAGACCCTAATGGTTCAACAAACAGATCTCAGTATCAACCACAGCAGACCCTAAGGATTCAACTATAAAGATCTCAGTATGAACCACAGCAGACCCTAAGGATTCAACTATACAGATCTCAGTATCAACCACAGCAGACCCTAATGATTTAGATGCAGATCTCATTATCAACCACAGCAGACCACTAAGGATGTCTATACAGATCTCAGTATCAACCACAGCAGACCCTAAGTTCAACTGGATAAGATGCAATGTCTGCTCAATCTCTGTGTTTATATTTTCCTCTGTTAGTTTAACTTGTTCGTTTTTATGAGGATAGTCTTTAACCCAGTGGTGCTTTGACAAATAGCACCTTTTGATCTCCTCCATACCTTTCCAGTGGATTTGTGTCGGACAATGGCGCACTCCCCTGGTTGTCTTGAGAATGTGACGTGTTGGTGCCTTTTCTCTGCTGCTCAGTGGAATATGCTGCGTCACTCACTAGAAAGCTAACACTGCATCCAGGAGAACCATGTCTCTACCATCCAGACAGACAGTATCTAGCAACTTGAAAGCTAACACTGCATCCAGGAGAACCATGTCTCTACCATCCAGACAGACAGTATCTAGCAACTAGAAAGCTAACACTGCATCCAGGAGAATCATGTCTCTACCATCCAGACAGACAGTATCTAGCAACTTGAAAGCTAACACTGCATCCAGGAGAACCATGTCTCTACCATCCAGGCAGGTGTGAATATGTCTCTTAGTAACTGTCAGAGTGTGAATGTCTCTAGTAACACTGCATCCAGGAATATGTCTCTCCCATCCAGTAACACTGTCAAAGTGTGAATATGTCTCTAGTAACACTGTCCAGGTGAATATGTCTCCAATTAGTAACACTGTCAAATCTAGTGAATATGTCCAGATTAGTAACACTGTCCAGATTAATACCCATGTCCAGATTAGTAACCAGTGTCCAGATTAGTAACCAGTGTCCAGATTAGTAACCAGTGTCCAGATTAGTACCCAGTGTCCAGATTAGTAACCAGTGTCCAATTAGTAATTAGTGTCCAGATTAGTAACCAGTGTCCAGATTAGTAACCATGTCCAGATTAGTAACCACTGTCCAGATTAGTGACCAGTGTCCAGATTCCAAATAAATTTTTCCAACTTTCATACAACCTTTCTCGTGGAACATTGGCACATTGTAGTTATTAGCCATCCTCTGCTACCAATGTTAACTTAAATGACACAACAACTATGTTCCTGTTGAATGTTTACTAAACCGTATTTACAAATACATGGTTATGACACTCAGGACAGGCCCACAACACTGTGACTCCCAGGACCACTGTGATATCACCGTAGTAACAGAAATATAGGGGGACTTAAAACATTAATTTAACACACAGTCAAACAAATCTATTTTGACAGTGAATCTAATATTGTAAATGAAAGCACTGTGTATCCAGTCCCCATTTGAAGAAGTCAAAGTAGTCCGACTAATTGTATTAAAGTTGTCAAACATTTTGTACTTGTTCCAAACTCCTTGGTTGTGTTTAGTGGGGTTGTGTTTTGGTGGGGTTGTGTTTTGCCCAGATTAAGTAACTGAATGGTGTCCAAGATGGCAGATTAGTAAGACAGTGTCCAGATTAGTCCCAGTGTCCAGATTATATTTAGTGTATATTAGTAACCAGTGTCCAGATTAGTACCCAGTTACATATTTTTTCTTCACATATCTTTTAAAACATTTTGCAGAAACCTCAGCTTCCAAATACTCTCCTTCAATCCGCCTCACCCAATGTAGCTATTTTCCAGATTCCAAAGTATTTAGTATTTATATTTACTTGAACAACCCCTCAACTGAAGCTAGCCAGCTAACTACCAGCTATGCTAGCGGTCTTCAGCTAACATTCATCAGCTAACCTTAAAAGCTCACGCTCTCTAACCAGAGCATAACGGACTTATTTTTTTATGATCCCCGGATTCCCGACTAAACGGAACATCTGGATCTTCACAACTAGTTATTTAGCTAAACCGCAACCCCGGACGATTACTGCTGGCTAGCGCTTCCACCCAACACTAGCGCTTCCACCCACTTAGCCTGAAGCTAGCCCTGCGAGCAACAGAAATATAGGGGCTACAACATTACCTTAACACACAGTCCAGCATACTCCTTTTGACAGTGAATCTAATATTGGACCCATGAAAGCACGGTCTATCGATGTCACCGCATGAAGAGGAATAAACAGACTCACCCCATTGTATTCCCCCAAGGCTGTCAAACATTTTGTAGCCCTTGTTATCTCATTGCTTGTGTTTTGGTGGGCCTGCTAACTGCTACCTTGTTTTTGCCCCGGCCTACTAACTGTTATGGTTAGCAAGATGGCCTGCAGTAACCGTCTGAATCGCCTGTCCCAAACACTCACTGGACCCATATTTACTCTATCTCTTTCCGATTTTTAATTTGTTTATACCTTCCGGTAACCTTTGTGATACTTCACATTATTTTTAAAACATTTTAGAACACACTCAAGAACCTCCAGAATAACTAGCTAACTTTCCTTCAAGCTATTTAGTCATTGTTAGTTTTTTTTTACCTGGATAACACTATAATTTAGCTTCCCTGCCCCCGGAACTGATCAACTGGCTACATAGCTGATGCACGCTGGACTGTCCATTAATCACGGTACCTCATTCTGCTTGTTTATGTTTTATCTGTCGGCCCCCTTTAGTCAACGCCATTTTACCTGCTGTTGTTGTGCTAGCTGATTAGCTGTGACTTGTCTCACCTTGTTTAACTTTTGAAACTCCCCATCCCGGATCCGGGATCTGGATCTTCAGCCTCAGGCTCATTTAGCATAACGCAACGTTACGATTTCTGAAAATCGCAAATAAAATTAAAATAATGCGTTTGCACTCAAGCTTAGCCTTTTCTTAACAACACTGTCATCTCAGATTTTCAAAATATGCTTTTGAACCATCCGAAATGGACTAATTTGTGTAAGAGTATGCAAAGCTAGCATAGCATTTTGTGTAGCATGTAGCACGCAACATTTTCACAAAAGCCAGATAACCAAATAAATAAAATCATTTACCTTTGAAGAGCTTCTGATGTTTTCGCATGAAGAGAATAAACAGATACCCCATCGCGACGTGTTTCCTGAAAGGCTCTGTCTAGCCCTTGCTATCTCCTTTTGCTATTTGCGCCTGCTAACTGCTACCTTGTGCAGTCACCTACAACGTTAAACTTTTTCCGTTAACTACATAATATCTGACTCAAACGTTGTTTGGAATCAATCCTCAAGGTGTTTTTTCAAATCTCTTCATTGACATGCAGTTTTAAGCTTGCTTATCTCTTTGTCCCATTTTTAATTTGTTTATACCTTCCGCAGGAACCTGCCTCACCCAATGTGATATGGAATGTGGTATTTTTAATTTTTAGAACACACTCAAGAACCTCCAATGCTGCAGACTAGCTTGGGAAACGACAGAAAGGGCAGACTCATTCCTCTTGCGTTTTTTTATGGAGATCATGACAAACAGAGCCTCAAAATCTGATGCATTTCCTGGACTGCCATCCATTAATCACGGAAGCTCATTAAAGGGCTGCTTGTTTATGTTTTATTTCTGGACCGTTGTTTTCTAGTCAAGCAATTATATGCTAGTCTGTCTTTTGTGACAAAATATCTTGTTTAAAACTGTTTGTCTCACCAAAAATGAAATAGCTAGTTTTAAGCTAGCTTTCCCAATTCAACACCTGTGATTATTGTATGCCTCTCTCAAATGTCAATATGCCTTGTATACTGTTGTTCAGGTTAGTTATCATTGTTTTAGTTCACAATGGAGCGCCTGGTTCCACTCTTCATAACCCTGATACCTCCTTTGTCCCACCTCCCACACATGCGGTGACCTCACCCATTACAACTAGCATGTCCAGAGATACAACCTCTCTCATCATCACCCAGTGCCTGGGCTTACCTCCGCTGTACCCGCACCCCACCATACCCCTGTCTGTGCATTATGCCCTGAATATATTCTACCATGCCCAGAAACCTGCTCCTCTTATTCTCTGTCCCCAATGTTCTAGGCGACCAGTTGATAGCCTTTAGCCGCACCCCATACTACTCCTTCTCTGTTCCGCGGGTGATGTGGAGGTAAACCCATGCCCTGCATGTCCCCAGGCACCCTCATTTGTTGACTTCTGTGATCGAAAAAGCCTTGGTTTCATGCATGTCAACATCAGAAGCCTCCTCCCTAAGTTTGTTTTACTCACCGCTTTAGCACACTCTGCTAACCCTGATGTCCTTGCCATGTCTGAGTCCTGGCTCAGGAAGGCCACCAAAAATTCTGAGATTTCCATACCCAACTATAACATCTTCCGTCAAGATAGAACTGCCAAAGGGGGAGGAGTTGCAGTCTACTGCAGAGATAGCCTGCAAAGTAATGTCATACTTTCCAGGTCCATACCCAAACAGTTCAAACTACTAATTTTGAAAATTACTCTCGAGAAATAAGTCTCTCACTGTTGCCGCCTGCTACCGACCCCCCTCAGCTCCCAGCTGTGCCCTGGACACCATTTGTGAATTGATCGCCCCCCCATCTAGCTTCAGAGTTTGTTCTTTTAGGTGACCTAAACTGGGATATGCTTAACACCCCGGCAGTCCTACAATCTAAGCTAGATGCCCTCAATCTCACACAAATCATCAAGGAACCCACCAGGTACAACCCTAACTATGTAAACAAGGGCACCCTCATAGACGTCATCCTGACCAACTGGCCCTCCAAATACACCTCCGCTGTCTTCAACCAGGATCTCAGCGATCACTGCCTCATTGCCTGTATCCGCTACGGAGCCGCAGTCAAACGACCACCCCTCATCACTGTCAAACGCTCCCTAAAACACTTCTGTGAGCAGGCCTTCCTAATCGACCTGGCCCGGGTATCCTGGAAGGACATTGACCTCATCCCGTCAGTTGAGGATGCCTGGTCATTCTTTAAAAGTAACTTCCTCACCATTTTAGATAAGCATGCTCCGTTCAAAAAATGCAGAACCAAGAACAGATACAGCCCTTGGTTCACTCGAGACCTGACTGCCCTCGACCAGCACAAAAACATCCTGTGGCGGACTGCAATAGCATTGAATAGTCCCCGCGATATGCAACTGTTCAGGGAATTCAGGAACCAATACACGCAGTCAGTCAGGAAAGCTAAGGCCAGCTTCTTCAGGCAGAAGTTTGCATCCTGTAGCTCCAACTCCAAAAAGTTCTGGGACACTGTGAAGTCCATGGAGAACAAGAGCACCTCCTCCCAGCTGCCCACTGCACTGAGGCTCGGTAACACGGTCACCACCGATAAATCTATGATTATCGAAAACTTCAACAAGCATTTCTCAACGGCTGGCCATGCCTTCCGCCTGGCTACTCCAACCTCGGCCAACAGCTCCGCCCCCCCCCCCCCCCCGCAGCTACTCGCCCAAGCCTCTCCAGGTTCTCCTTTACCCAAATCCAGATAGCAGATGTTCTGAAAGAGCTGCAAAACCTGGACCCGTACAAATCAGCTGGGCTTGACAATCTGGACCCTCTATTTCTGAAACTATCCGCCGCCATTGTCGCAACCCCTATTAACAGCCTGTTCAACCTCTCTTTCATATCGTCTGAGATCCCCAAGGATTGGAAAGCTGCCGCAGTCATCCCCCTCTTCAAAGGGGGAGACACCCTGGACCCAAACTGTTACAGACCTATATCCATCCTGCCCTGCCTATCTAAGGTCTTCGAAAGCCAAGTCAACAAACAGGTCACTGACCATCTCGAATCCCACCGTACCTTCTCCGCTGTGCAATCTGGTTTCTGAGCCGGTCACGGGTGCACCTCAGCCACACTCAAGGTATTAAACGATATCATAACCGCCATCGATAAAAGACAGTACTGTGCAGCCGTCTTCATCGACCTTGCCAAGGCTTTCGACTCTGTCAATCACCATATTCTTATCGGCAGACTCAGTAGCCTCGGTTTTTCGGATGACTGCCTTGCCTTGTTCACCAATTACTTTGCAGACAGAGTTCAGTGTGTCAAATCGGAGGGCATGCTGTCCGGTCCTCTGGCAGTCTCTATGGGGGTGCCACAGAGTTCAATTCTCGGGCCGAGTCTTTTCTCTGTATATATCAATGATGTTGCTCTTGCTGCGGGCGATTCCCTGATCCACCTCTACGCAGACGACACCATTCTATATACTTCCGGCCCGTCCTTGGACACTGTGCTATCTAACCTCCAAACGAGCTTCAATGCCATACAACACTCCTTCCGTGGCCTCCAACTGCTCTTAAACGCTAGTAAAACCAAATGCATGCTTTTCAACCGATCGCTGCCTGCACCCGCATGCCCGACGAGCATCACCACCCTGGACGGTTCCGACCTTGAATATGTGGACACCTATAAGTACCTAGGTGTCTGGCTAGACTGTAAACTCTCCTTCCAGACTCATATCAAACATCTCCAATCGAAAATCAAATCAAGAGTCGGCTTTCTATTCCGCAACAAAGCCTCCTTCACTCACGCCGCCAAACTTACCCTAGTAAAACTGACTATCCTACCGATCCTCAACTTCGGCGATGTCATCTACAAAATTGCCTCCAACACTCTACTCAGCAAACTGGATGCAGTTTATCACAGTGCCATCCGTTTTGTCACTAAAGCACCTTATACCACCCACCACTGCGACTTGTATGCTCTAGTCGGCTGGCCCTCGCTACATATTCGTCGCCAGACCCACTGGCTCCAGGTCATCTACAAGTCCATGTTAGGTAAAGCTCCACCTTATCTCAGTTCACTGGTCACGATGGCAACACCCATCCGTAGCACGCGCTCCAGCAGGTGTATCTCACTGATCATCCCTAAAGCCAACACCTCATTTGGCCGCCTTTCGTTACAGTACTCTGCTGCCTGTGACTGGAACGAATTGCAAAAATCCCTGAAGTTGGAGACTTTTATTTTTTTATTTTACCTTTATTTTACTAGGCAAGTCAGTTAAGAACAAATTCTTATTTTCAATGACGGCCTAGGAACAGTGGGTTAACTGCCTGTTCAGGGGCAGAACGACAGATTTTGTACCTTGTCAGCTTGGGGATTTGAACTTGCAACCTTTCGGTTACTAGTCCAATGCTCTAACCACTAGGCTACACTGCCGCCCCTCACCAACTTCAAACATGTGCTATCTGAGCAGCTAACCGATCGCTGCAGCTGTACATAGTCTATTGGTAAATAGCCCACCCATTTTCACCTACCTCATCCCCACACTGTTTTTATTTATTTACTTTTCTGCTCTTTTGCACACCAGTATCTCTACCTGTACATGACCATCTGATCATTTATCACTCCAGTGCTAATCTGCAAAATTGTAATTATTCACCTACCTCCTCATGCCTTTTGCACACAATGTATATAGACTCGCCTTTTTTTGTACTGTGTTATTGACTTGTTAATTGTTTACTCCATGTGTAACTCTGTTGTCTGTTCACACTGCTAAGCTTTGTCTTGGCCAGGTCGCAGTTGCAAATGAGAACTTGTTCTCAACTAGCCTACCTGGTTAAATAAAGGTGAAAAAAATAAAATAAAAAAAATAAGTGACGAGATGTTTCTAAACAACTAAATGAATCCTGATGATGCCAGAAGAGAGTTCTAATACAAATCATAAATGAAACATGCTAACCTCTCACCATTACCAATAACAAAGGCTACAACAAAACATGCTAACCTCTCACCATTACCAATAACAGAGGGGGTCTGATATTTGTGCCTCTGTAACTTTCTCATTCATCATCATTCAAGATTCATTCATTATTATTCAGAATCATAGTAGCATCGAAATGAATGTAGCAGTGTTCAGAAACGTCTTCTATTCTTACTGACAATACAAGTGAAGTGACTCCAAAATGACAGGACATTATTCACCATTTAGTTTCTATTAGGAAAACATCTAAAACACAACCAAGACAAACTATAAATGCATTTAACAAGTTAGTAGAATCACAAGCTTGATGTAATCACTGCAGGCAAGGAATATAGGACCAAATACTAAACTTATGAATACGTTAATACAATATGAGTGAATATGTCATTACGACTTTACGAGTAATTACGACTTTTCAAATGGGAGAACTACATACATAAAGTGCTTTCATATCTGATAATACTGACCTCAGAGTCTCCAGTTTACAGTGGGGATTCCCCAGTCCAGCAGAGAGCAGCTTCACTCCTGAATCCTTCAGGTCATTGTTACTCAGATCCAGCTCTCTCAGGTGTGAGGGGTTTGACTCCAGAGCTGAGACCAGAGAAGCACAGCCTTCCTCTGTGACTCCACAGCCTGACAGCCTGACAAAGAGTCAAATAATTTTAAAATCACACTGATATTCTTTGGAGGTGAAAATAGTGGCAGTATATTTTTTCAACATATTCAGATATATCAGTGTCCTGAAACCTTCCATATATATATATATATTCGTAAATGAATGTATCATTAAAAACAACAAATGATCAAAGTATTGCCTGCAGATAGAAACATGTATAGTACAAATATTATAGTAGACTGACCAGACCAGTTTAAATATCATAACTCAAAAGACAGACATATATACAGTATATATTTTTTTCTACATTTTCAGATATATCAGTGTTCTGAAACCTGCCATATCTATTCATATATTAATGTACCATTATAATAAATTATAAATTATCAAAGTATTTCCTCAGATAGAAACATGTACAGTACAAATATTTGAGTAGACTGACCAGACTAGTTTAAAAAAGCAGTATTAGTCAAAAGACAGACAGTGAGGAATCAGATTGTATTGAGTATACAGTCCACACCATATCTATTTAGACAGTGAAGCTAACATTTTAAATGTGTCTCTATTCTCCAACATTTTGGATTTCAGATCTAATGTTTCATATGAGGTGACAGTATATAATGTCACCTTTTATTTGGGGTATTTTAATACATACAGTTGAAGTCGGTAGTTTAAATACACCTTAACCAAATACATTTAAACTCAATTTTTACAATTCCTGACATTTAATCCTAGTTAAAATTCCCTGTCATAGGTCAGTTAGGAAGAATCACTACTTTATGTTAAGTTTACATACTCAATTAGTATTTGGTAGCATTGCTCAAATTGTTTATCAAATGTTTCAAGTAGTAGGATTTTGGCCCATTCCTCCTGACAGAGCTGGTGTAACTGAGTCAGGTTTGTAGGTCTTTCACACATGCTTTTTTAGTTCTGCCCTCAAATTATCTGTAGGATTAAGGTCAGGGCTTTGTGACTCCAATACCTTGACTTTGTTGTCCTTAATCCATTTTGCTGCAAACCGTAGTTTGGCTTTTTTATGTTGGTTTGGGAGCAGTGGCTTATTGATGAACAACCTTTCAGCTTATGTTGATATATAGATACTTTGTACCTTTTTCCTTGTGCATCTTCACAAGGTCCTTTGCTGTTGTTCTGGGATTTATTTGCCACAGTAAGATAATCTCTAGGAGACAGAACATGTCTCCTTCCTGAGTGGTATGACAGCTGCGTGGTCCCATGGTGTTTATACTTGGGTACTATTGTTTGAACAGATGAACGTGGTACCTTCATGCATTTGGAAATTGCTCCCAAGGATGAACCAGACTTGTCCGAGGTCTTGGCTGATTTATTTTCATTTTCCCATGATGTCAGGCAAAGAGGCACTGAGTTTTAAGGTAGGCATTGAAATACATCCAAATTATGTCAATTAGTCTATCAGATGCTTCTAAAGCCATGATATGATTTTCTGGAATTTTCCACCAAGCTGTTTAAAGGCACAGTCACCTTACTGTATGTAAACCTCTGACCCACTGGAATTGTGATACAGTGAATTATAAATTAAATCATCTGTCTGTAAAAAAGTGTTTGAAAAAGTGACTCCAAAATGAAAGGACATTATTCACCATTCAGTTTCTATCAGGAAAAACATCAAAAACACAACCAAGACAAACTGCAAATGAATTCAACAAGTTAGTAGAATCACAAGCTTGATGTAATCACTGCAGGCATGGAATATGGGACCAAATCATAAATGTATGACTACTTTAATACACTATAAGTGAATGTGTAATAGTAATTACGACTTTTTCAAGTGGGAGAACTACATACATAAAGTATCTGTATCTGTTAATACTGACCTCAGAGTCTCCAGTTTACAGTGGGGATTCCCCAGTCCAGCAGAGAGCAGCTCCACTCCTGAATCCTTCAGGTCATTGTTACTCAGATCCAGCTCTCTCAGGTGTGAGGGGTTTGACTCCAGAGCTGAGACCAGAGAAGCACAGCCTTCCTCTGTGATTCCACAGCCTGACAGCCTGACAAAGAGATCATCATGACTTCACAAACACACTGTTCATTTAACACCAGTAGTGTAGAAGGACAATGGCAGATGCATTTGGTTTATTTTCCCAAACAACATAGATTCATCTTCCGTCTCCCATAATTGTATGGTCATAATGTTATACTAAAGTGAAAATCAATGCATTTATTCAGTATGTTATTCAATATAATATTATATACATATTATAATCCATATTTTTCTCTAAACTGAATATTTCTTCCTGATGATTAGTTCTTATATGTCATGTTATTTACTCACAGAACAGCTCTGGAGGCTTTGACCACTGGCAGCAGCCTCAGAAGACCTTCCTCTGATCTGGAGTATTTCTTCAGGTCAAACACATCCAGCTCCTTTTCTGAAGTCAGCAACACAAAGACCAGAGCTGACCACTGTGCAGGTGACAGGTTGGGTTTTGAGAGACTTCCTGATCTCAGATATATTTGAATCTCCTCCACAAGAGAATGGTCATTCAGTTCATTCAGACAGTGGAACAGATTGATGCTCCTCTCTGGAGAGGGATTCTCCCTGATCTTCTCCTTGATGTACTTGACTGTTTCTTCATGGCTCTGTGAGCTGCTTCTTGTCTTTGTCAGTAGACCTCGTAAGTGCTTCTGATTGGACTCCAGTGAGAGGCCCAGAAGGAAGCGGAGGAAAAGGTCCAGGTTTCCCGTCTCACTTTGTAAGGCTTTATCCACAGCACTCTTGTAGAAAGTAACTTTACGCCTTTGTTTGATCCTCACAGAAAAGTTCCTGGATGTTGATTGCAGTTTGTCCATTACATTCTCATTGTTGTTGATGAATGAGAGGAACACATATACAGCAGCCAGAAACTCCTGAATGCTCAGATGAACAAAGCAGTACACCTTGTCCTGGTACAGCCCACGTTCCTCTTTAAAGAGCTGTGTGCACAATCCTGAGTACACTGAGGCTTCATTGACATCAATGCCAGCCTCCTTCAGGTCTTCATAGAAAATCAGATTGCCATTCACAAGCTGTTGAAAAGCCAGTTTTCCCAGTGACAGAATGCTCTCTTTATTCCAGTGTGGACCTGTCTCTTCTTTCCCAAGATACTTTGCATTCTTCTGTTTGGTATGAAACACCACAAGGTGTGTGTACATCTCAGTCAGAGTCTTGGGCATCTCTTCTCTCTTATGTTTCAGCATGTGTTCAAGGACTATTGCAGAAATCCAACAGAAGACTGGAATGTGGCACATGATGTGGAGGCTCCTTGATGTCTTTATGTGTGAGATGATTCTGCTGGCCAGGTCCTCATCACTGAATCTCTTCCTGAAGTACTCCTCCTTCTGTTGGTCATTGAACCCTCGTACCTCTGTCACCTGGTGAACACACCCTGAAGGGATCTTATTGGCTGCTGCTGGTCGGGTAGTTATCCAGAGGAGGGCAGAGGGAAGCAGATTTCCCTTGATGAGGTTTGTCAGCAGAACATCCACCGAGGTTGACTCTGTGATATCACAACAGATCTTGTTCTTCTGGAAGTCTAGGGGCAGTCGGCACTCATCCAGACCATCAAAGATGAACAGAACTTTGTACTTGTCGAAGTTGGAGATTCCTGACTGTTTGGTTTCCATTGAGAAGTGATTAAGAAGTTCAATGAAAGTGTGTTTGTCCTCTTTCATCAAATTCAGCTCCCGAAAAGGGAATGAAAATACAAATTGGACATCCTGATTTGCTTTTCCTTCAGCCCAGTCCAGAATGAACTTCTGCACAGAGACTGTTTTTCCAATGCCAGCGACTCCCTTTGTCAGCACAGTTCTGATAGGTTTGTCTTGTCCAGTTAAGGGTTTGAAGATGTCGTTACATTTGATTGCAGTCTCTGGTCTTGCTTGATTCCTGGTTGTTGTCTCAATCTGTCTCAGCTCATGTTCATTATTGACCTCTCCTGTTCCACCCTCTGTGATGTAGAGCTCTGTGTAGATCTTATTGGGAAGTGTTGGGTTTCCTTGTTTAGCGATCCCCTCAAATACACATTGAAACTTCTTCTTTAGATTAGATTTGAGTTCACGTTGGCAAATCACAGCAAGATCATCTGAATGAAGAAATTACACAGAGGATATTAATATTATGTCTGTTTTAATGCCTACAGTATTGTAGGACTGTTATAAAGTTGTAAATTATAATAATTTATTCTCTAAACTGACTGTATAAATGTGTAAATGTTTTCATAATGCATTACAGACTGGTGTGACTGATTATATTATTATTGGTATTATTGATGGTATTATTACTGTTGTCTCTCTCTCTAAATGAATCACCACAACACATCCCTGCTGCTACTTGAGGTCTCTAGGTGTTGTGTTAAGGCTGCTGCAATATCATTGAGTTACACAGCTACTTTAGCTGTACTTTTGCTACAGCTTTTAAATGTTATAAAACAGCATTCAACATGAGCCAGACAGATCTTACATTTCTCCAGTGTGTCAAACTGGTGTGACTGATTATATAAATTCTCTCTCTCAAACACAACACATCCCTGCCGCTACTTGATGAGGTCACTAGGTGTTGTTTTGAGAATATGAAATATACTTATTCATGTCACTGATGGAGTGCTGAGGTTTAGAGGGTCTACACCATAATGTAATGGGTATCTGTAGGAGGAAGGTATATAGTGGAGGGTCTACACCAGATGGTAATGGGTATCTGTAGGATGAAGGTATATAGTGGAGGGTCTACACCAGATGGTAATGGGTATCTGTAGGATGAATGTATATAGTGGAGGGTCTACACCAGAAGTTAATGAGTATAGGTGGAAGGTATATAGTGGAGGGTCTACACCAGAAAGTAATGGGTATAGGAGGAAGGTATATAGTGGAGGGTCTACACCAGAAGGTAATGGGTATAGGAGGAAGGTATATAGTGGAGGGTCTACACCAGAAAGTAATGGGTATAGGAGGAAGGTATATAGTGGATGGTCGACACCAGAAGGTAATGGTTATAGGAGGAAGGTATATAGTGGAGGGTCTACACCAGAAGGTAATGGGTATCTGTAGGAGGAAGGTATATAGTGGAGGGTCTACACCAGAAGTTAATGGGTATCTGTCGGAGGAAGGTATATAGTGGAGGGTTGTCGTGGATAATCATTTCAAAATATGACACTTGCAAGAACTTGTGAATTCAATAGGCTTTTAATACAACGTATTGCAAGCCGGAGTGGTCCGCGGAACACACACCTTTTCAGAGCACTCGTTCTGATTTATACACATACAACATATGAGTCCATCTCACATGCAAATGAAGTTACTTCCCTCAGTCCATCTGCCACAATTATCTTTCAATCTGTGTATCCTGCTTGTTCAGCCCAATAACGCCCATATCTGCTTTCCGTCAGATTATAATGGTGACAAGACCCTTGCTTTGTCCCTGCACTTAGCCTAATGCTTTCTGTTGTATGTGTGTTATCTAGGATCAGCCGACTATGTGTCTCCTCTGTTTTTAGCGTGTCCAGCTATACTAAAAATACTATACATTCCTCTATTCTACAGGCCTATGCTTTGGCCCTGTATTTAGCTCAATGTGTTCCTTTGTATGTGTGTCTTTATCTCGGATCAGCAGACTGTCTCTTCTGACATTCCTTCAGCATCTCCATGTCCTAAAAATATGTGGGCTATGTCTATAGTCCATTAGTTTGTCATTTGGCTGACCCCCTCCTTTGTATATCCCTCTGACCTTGGTATGTCCAGTTGCCCTAGGCGCCTAAGTGTCGCCTTCCCTTCGTGTGGTCTATTTAATGTTTAGCTGTCCCATACTCTCATGGCCTCCTGTCCTATACAATAGACAATGCATTTTACCAGAATGGCAAATGCACTCTATAAGTGTATCTTTCTCTTGTGTTACAGTATTATGTTACTCCATATATGTACATCTTTCTCCCAAATGGTCCACACCAGAAGGTAATGGTTATAGGAGGAAGGTATATAGTGGAGGGTCTACACCAGAAGGTAATGGTTATAGGAGGAAGGTATATAGTGGAGAGTCTACACCAGAGGTTAATGGGTATCTCTAGGAGGAAGGTATATAGTGGAGGGTCTACACCAGAAGGTAATGGTTAACTGTAGAATGAAGATAGATAGTGGAGGGTCTACACCAGAAGGTAATGGGTATCTGTAGGAGGAAGGTATATAGTGGAGGGTCTACACCAGAAGGTAATGGGTATCTGTAGGAGGAAGGTATATAGTGGAGGGTCTACACCAGAGGTTAATGGTTATAGGAGTAAGGTATATAGTGGAGGGTCTACACCAGAAGGTAATGGGTATCTGTAGGAGGAAGGTATATAGTGGAGGGTCTACACCAGAAGTTAATGGGTATCTGTAGGAGGAAGGTATATAGTGGAGGGTCTACACCAGAAGGTAATGGGTATCTGTAGGAGGAAGGTATATAGTGGAGGGTCTACACCAGAAGTTAATGGGTATCTGTAGGGTCTACGCCAGAAGGTAATGGTTATAGGAGGAAGGTATATAGTGGAGGGTCTACACCAGAAGGTAATGGTTATAGGAGGAAGGTATATAGTAGAGGGTCTACACCAGAAGGTTTTTTTGTCTGAATTACAGCTGTACCGACCCTCTGGGAAGAATTAAACTTGGTTAAAGCTTCTCTAGTTGCTGAGTTATTTACTCTAAAAATTACAGTGTTCAGGCTGCTACAATATCATTGAGTAACACAGCTACTTTAGCTGTACTTTAGCTGCAGCTTTAAATGTTTTAAAACATCATTCAACATGAGGCAGACAGATCTTACATTTCTCCAGTGTGTCAGCAAGCTCATTCTGGTTCATTTTCCTCAGGACGTGCAGTGCGATCTTCAGAGCCCCCTCTCTGGCACTGCTCTCCTGCTTCTCATCTTCAGCATCCACCACTTCCTTATCCTGCTTCTGACTCTCAAAGTCTTCTGGGAGTTCTGGACTAAGAATCCTCTTGAACATCTTCAGCTCGTTCTTCACAAATGTCATAATATTCTGTTCAAGCAACTGAAATAAATAAAGTAAATAAGTTAAGCAAGAGAAGAAATGCTTTCTCATTAACACATTAATGAATGTTTGACAGATCAACTTTACTTGAGGTAAACAAAAACAAATGTACATAACAGGACCACATACACTGAATATGGATTCCAGGTCTGTTTGATGACTCTGGGAAGACTGACCACTGAGAATCTCTGATCTCTCCTGTTGGTTTCTGTGGACAAAACATGAGATTACATCTCCTCATCCAGGGAGTACACACACACACGCACACACACACAGGGAGGGAATGTTGTGTTGGTTTAATATTGTATTAGGACTATGAAAATGGACAAAATGATTAGCCTATGGATTATGAAATCAACAAAAAGAAATGTGAAAATGTGAGAGGAGAAATGACTAGGGACAGTGTTGTTTAACTCACTGACCAGGACCCATGAGTTCTTCTTACCTTTGTTCAGTAGAAAAGTCTCCCTCTCTAAACTCTATAGGATGATTCATAGACTTCTCACTCTTCATGGACACACAGCTGGGTACAGGGGAGGCTGGTCTCTCCTGCTTGATTGGTCTTCAACACAACAGAGACAAACATTACATCTCTCATCTACTCTGAGCTCAGATGGGGAAACATAAGAGTTTGACAAATAGAACTGACTTCCAGACGTTAGTTAATGGCGCGAGCAGTGAGTCATTTTTAATAACGAAATTAATTTAGCGTCGTGAGCGTTGTAGTCAGTCTGTCAGCCCCGCTAAAAGGCTGGTGTCGTTACTCTGCCTTCTCCAGGGGCAGGTTGAGGTAGATTTACTAACCGGGATGGTTGAATTATGTAATTTATTGGAGGGCTGGAAGAGGCACTCTCGAGGTTGTTTACTCACAATACCTGTCTGGGTTGGCTCCCCCCCTTGGGTTGTGCCATGATCTTTGTGGGCTATACTCAGCCTTGCCTCAGGATGGCACAGTGCCTTGCGAAAGTATTCGGCCCCCTTGAACTTTGCGACCTTTTGCCACATTTCAGGCTTCAAACATAAAGATATAAAACTATTTTTTTGTGAAGAATCAACAACAAGTGGGACACAATCATGAAGTGGAATGACATTTATTGGATATTTCAAACTTTTTTAACAAATCAAAAACTGAAAAATTGGGCGTGCAAAATTATTCAGCCCCCTTAAGTTAATACTTTGTAGCGCCACCTTTTGCTGCGATTACAGCTGTAAGGTGGTTGGGGTATGTCTCTATCAGTTTTGCACATCAAGAGACTGACATATTTTCCCATTCTCCTTGCAAAACAGCTCGAGCTCAGTGAGGTTGGATGGAGAGCATTTGTGAACAGCAGTTTTCAGTTCTTTCCACAGATTCTCGATTGGATTCAGGTCTGGACTTTGACTTGGCCATTCTAACACCTGGATATGTTTATTTTTGAAACATTCCATTGTAGATTTTGCTTTATGTTTTGGATCATTGTCTTGTTGGAAGACAAATCTCCGTCCCAGTCTCAGGTCTTTTGCAGACTCCATCAGGTTTTCCAGAATGGTCCTGTATTTGGCTCCATCCATCTTCCCATCAATTTTAACCATGTTCCCTGTCCCTGCTGAAGAAAAGCAGGCTCAAAGCATGATGCTGCCACCACCATGTTTGACAGTGGGGATGTGTGTTCAGGGTGATGAGCTGTGTTGCTTTTACGCCAAACATAACGTTTTGCATTGTTGCCAAAAAGTTCAATTTTCGTTTCATCTGACCAGAGCACCTTCTTCCACATGTTTGGTATGTCTCCCAGGTGGCTTGTGGCGAACTTTAAACAACACTTTTTATGGATATCTTTAAGAAATTGCTTTCATCTTGCCACTCTTCCATAAAGGACAGATTTGTGCAATATACGACTGATTGTTGTCCTATGGACAGAGTCTCCCACCTCAGCTGTAGATCTCTGCAGTTCATCCAGAGTGATCATGGGCCTCTTGGCTGCATCTCTGATCAGTCTTCTCCTTGTATGAGCTGAAAGTTTAGAGGGACGGCCAGGTCTTGGTAGATTATACGGAGACTTGATTACACACAGGTGGATTGTATTTATCATCATTAGTCATTTAGGTCAACATTGGATCATTCAGAGATCCTCACTGAACTTCTGGAGAGAGTTAGCTGCACTGAAAGTAAAGGGGCTGAATAATTTTGCACGCCCAATTTTTCAGTTTTTGATTTGTTAAAGATGTTTGAAATATCCAATAAATGTTGTTCCACTTCATGATCGTGTCCCACTTATTGTTGAATCTTCATAAAAAAATACAGATTTATATCTTTATGTTTGAAGCCTGAAATGTGGCAAAAGGTCGCAAAGTTCAAGGGGGCCGAATACTTTCACAAGGCACTGTAAGTTGGTGGTTGAAGATATCCCTCTAGTGGTGTGGGGGCTGTGCTGTGGCAAAGTGGGTGGGGTTATAGCCTTCCTGTTTGGCCCTGTCCGGGGGTGTCCTCGGATGGGGCCACAGTGTCTCCTGAACCCCTCCTGTCTCAGGCTCCAGTATTTATGCTGCAGTAGTTTGTGTCGGTGGGCTAGGGTCAGTTTGTTATATCTGGAATACTTCTCTTGTCCTATTCGGTGTCCTGTGTGAATCTAAGTGTGCGTTCTCTAATTCTCTCCTTCTCTCTTTCTTTCTCTCTCGGAGGACCTGAGCCCTAGGACCATGCCCCAGGACTACCTGACATGATGACTCCTTGCTGTCCCCAGTCCACCTGGCCGTACTGCTGCTCCAGTTTCAACTGTTCTGCCTTATTATTATTTGACAATGCTGGTAATTTATGAACATTTGAACATCTTGGCCATGTTCTGTTATAATCTCCACGCGTCACAGCCAGAAGAGGACTGGCCACCCCACACAGCCTGGTTCCTCTCTAGGTTTCTTCCTAGGTTTTGGCCTTTCTAGGGAGTTTTCCTAGCCACCGTGCTTCCACACCTGCATTGCTTGCTGTTTGGGGTTTTAGGCTGGGTTTCTGTACAGCACTTTGAGATATCAGCTGATGTACGAAGGGCTATATAAATACATTTGATTTGATTGAGGCGCCCTGAAAATGATATTCAAAAGTTTGGTCCTTGGACACAAAGGGGTTAAACACTAAAGTTACCGTCCATCTAGTGAAGAGAGGAGAACCGGACAGAGGTAGCCAGCATCCGTCAACGAGAGAGGGAGAAGCCTCACCGGGATTTAACAGGTGGAAGAAACAACCGGGGAGCTCCATCGGTCCACAAGAAATGCAGACAGTCGGTGATGATGTAGTGGTAGCTATGGTAACTAGGATGCTGCTGGTAGAGTAGCTAGCTAGCTTACCGAGCTGTACCGAATAGCTAGGATAACTAGGATGCTGTTGGTAGAGTAGCTAGCTAGCATACCGAGCTGTACTGAATAGCTAGGATAACTAGGATGCTGCTGGTAGAGTAGCTAGCTAGCTTACCAAGCTGTACCAACTAGCAGGTCGTTTGTCTGTCTTTCGTCTCGATGATGATGAATCCGGTGAACCACAAAATGAAACGAGGATAGAGAGTGAAAAGGATCTGGCTACACTCATACTGTCCCTGACCGTAAAGAAAAAAAGCAAATTGAACAATAAACTTCGGTGTCTCAACAGTGTAACAAACTCCGTCGTTATTCCCCAAGATCACCTCAGTCCACTCTGCACGTAACCTGACAATATGCTGTACGGGGACGCGGACAGTACTGTACGGGGACAGTTCTGTACGGGGACGCGGACAGTTCTGTACGGGGACGCGGACAGTTCCAGAACGTGGACGCACGCAATGCAACACAATCAACTAAACCCAGTCTTTACAGTGGGTTACATTAGTAATATTCATTTTTTATTATTATTTAAAACAACATTCTAAGTTTTTTTATAACAATATTTTGAGATCTGGGACCATATGGCCAAAGTGTCTCAGAGCAGAAAATTGGTTGTATAAGTGCTGAGAATTAAGACATTTTACACTTAAGTGGGTGGGTAGCTATGCATGAAGTCTCTTGAGCTGTCCTAAGTAGTTAAGAGTTAACAGCAGGTGTCTTGATAATACTATAGAATAATGCAGTGAGTCAGTGGTTCCTGTTCCACATGTAATTGCTTTGGAGAAGTTAAAATAATGTTTGATATTTCTATATGATCAATCCATTAATAATATAGACCTACATGCAACAGTCTGTCTTGTGCTTTTGGCAATGATTTATGTATAATAATTATAATAAGTCATACCATTTATGTCTGCATAGCGTTGTGTCTTCATTTTGGCAGAATAACTCAGATTTTCACCCAGCAGCTGGTGCTGTTGCCAAAAGGTGGCTGGTTCAAATCCCGGGCCGGGAAAAAAAACACCAGAAGTGATCTGATGACTGGAAGCCTGCTTGATTCACATCCTCTAAACATTAACCTTCACCAGAAGTGATCTGATGACTGGAAGGCTGCTTGATTCACATCCTCTAAACATTAACCTTCACCAGAAGTGATCTGATGACTGGAAGGCTGCGTGATTCACATCCTCTAAACATTAACCTTCACCAGAAGTGATCTGATGACTGGAAGGCTGCTTGATTCACATCCTCTAAACATTCACCTTCCGGTGATCAGAACTCTAGAGGTTCTTCTTCACTGAACCCAAAAATATATATAATGTTTTAGTGGTTTCATATATTAAGGAAGTGATAGAAGCCTTTTTGGTTCTATAAGGAACGTTGTTTTCTAAGAGTGTATAATAATAAACATGTTTTTCTTTTGATTATTTAATTATCTACATCATGTTGTAAAATAATAATCCTAAATTGTACATGGCTATAAATTGGGCCATTGAAGGCGTCTAGGGCGTAATATGTGTTCAATGAATATGAACATTGTCTGCAACGTTGTAGGCAACATTATTGGCAAGTGACTTGATGCCTACTATGCCAAAGCTATTTAGAGTTGTTTAACGGGTGTGAAGAGTGTGTTGATATAACGGTAATATTGTCAAAATTCTGCTTGAAAAAACGATCAGAATTGGTAAAAAAAAAATATGCATACCATTATATTAGGCAATAATTAAGAGTAGGCAAGTGGTCGTGTCATGTGAAAATTCTATCAAATGTCTTACATTGCAACGAGTACAGTCAGGGTTCCGTGGAACCCCCTGCAGTACCTCCACAGACCCCAGATTGAGAACCCTGCAGTACCTCCACAGACCCCGGATTGAGAACCCCTGCAGTACTCCACAGACCACAGACCTCCACAGACCCCAGATTGAGAGAACCCCGGATTGAGAACCCCTGATTTAGCAGATGCTCTTATCCAGAGTGATTTACAGTAAGTGCTTTCATCATAATTAAGATAGCTTCGTGGGTATATATATATATATATACCCATCTAAAATCTATTAGTAAAAAATCTGAGAACAGTAATATTGAAGGTACCCATAGCAACCATTTCTGATTAAAACACAAATGTGAACATTTTGGAAATAAACTCATAATAATGATATCAAAAATTGACATCTCACCTCTTAGCTTTGGTGTCATGTTCCCCAGAGAGACTCATTTTAGAGGCAGGGACCCCCTCCTTTCTATCCCCAGAGAGACTCATTTTAAAGCACTGACCCCTAAAAAGAGATCCAAAATGTTATTTGTGTTTAACAGTAATTATTTAATGTCAATTGTTATCATTTATTATTTATCTCTTATAAAACATTTACTAACAGACACAGAAACAATCAGATGATTTCATGTAATCACATGAACACGTAGTTGTGACATTTCATCTCCATGGTAACTGTCTGTAATAATAATAAGTCACTGTTTATTAGACAGTACAGCAACAACAATAATAATAATAAGTCACTGTTAAGGTAGTTATAGACAGTACAGCAAAAATAATAATAATAATAAGTCACTGTTTGTTAAGGTAGTTATAGACAGTACAGCAACAATAATAATAATAATAAGTCACTGTTTGTTAAGGTAGTTATAGACAGTACAGCAACAACAATAATAATAATAATAATAATAATAACAAGTCACTGTTTGTTAAGGTAGTTATAGACAGTACAGCAACAATAATAATAATAAGTCACTGTTTGTTAAGGTAGTTATAGACAGTACAGCAACAACAATAATAATAAGTCACTGTTTGTTAAGGTAGTTATCGACAGTACAGCAATAATGATAATAATAATAATAATAATAAGTCACTGTTTTTTAAGGTAGTTCTAGACAGTACAGCAACAATAATAATAATAATAATAAGTCACTGTTTGTTAAGGTAGTTCTAGACAGTACAGCAACAATAATAATAATAATAATAATAATAATAAGTCACTGTTTGTTAAGGTAGTTATAGACAGTACAGCAACAACAATAATAATAATAATAATAATAAGTCACTGTTTGTTAAGGTAGTTATAGACAGTACAGCAAATAATAATAATAATAAGTCACTGTTTATTATAATTAATAATAATAAGTCACTGTTTGTTAAGGTAGTTATAGACAGTACAGCAACACAAGGCCATGTCTCACACTTATTTTTATTAATTAAAAGTGGCTAATTATTGTCTTTCAATCTGTTATTTTCTAAATGTATCTGAAAGTACGTGAGAATACAGACAGAAAGGCTAATACGGACATGATTGATCTGAGGGTGAAATCATTGATCCATTCAGAAAGTTTATTTGCAACAAGTAAGAGATGTTATATTATGTAAAGTAGACTAGGTTATAATGTATAGTAATGGGTTGTTAGTGATATGTTATATTATGTAAAGTAGACTAGGTTATAATGTATAGTAGTGGGATGTTAGTGATGTGTAGATGTTATATTATGTAAAGTAGACTAGGTTATGATGTATAGTAGTGGGTTGTTAGTGATGTGTTATTATGTAAAGTAGACTAGGTTATGATCTATAGTAGTGGGATGTTAGTGATGTGTAGATGTTATATTATGTAAAGTAGACTAGCTTATAATGTATAGTAGTGGGATGTTAGTGATGTGATGTTATATTATGTAAAGTAGACTAGGTTATAATGTATAGTAGTGGGATGTTAGTGATGTGTAGATGTTATATTATGTAAAGTAGACTAGGTTATGATGTATAGTAGTGGGTTGTTAGTGATGTGTTATATTATGTAAAGTAGACTAGGTTATAATGTATAGTAATTGGGATGTTAGTGATGTTATGTTATATTATGTAAAGTAGACTAGGTTATAATGTATAGTAGTGGGATGTTAGTGATGTGTAGATGTTATATTATGTAAAGTAGACTAGGTTATAATGTATAGTAGTGGGTTGTTAGTGACGTTATATTATGTAAAGTAGACTAGGTTATAATGTATAGTAGTGGGTTGTTAGTAATGTGCAGATAGCCTATAAGTTCACATAATGTTATAGTCCTTCCAGTAGCAGGACAGAGAATGTACTGTATATAACCTACATATCATAGATGACCAGCCTAAACCTGTTCAGATCAGTTCACAGAAACCATCAGGTTTGTCAGCATGATAAGTGATCATAGCTCCAACCTACTCTGACTATTGAATGTCTGACATCGACTAACCTTATAATAGTTTGTAGAAAGCCAAGACAAGATGTCAAATGGTCAAAGGAGAACACATGAAAGACAGGTGTTTTGCTACAGATGTAGGATCTTAATTTGAGACAGTTTACGACAGCAGAAAAATTATGTGGATTATAATTAACATTTTAAAGTGAAAAGTGGAAATGACAAACTTCAGAAGCCTTTTAAAACATCAAATACAGTGCAAGTTTTAGTTTTCCTGCAACAGTGTGATCAAATTCAGATCCTACATCTGTACAGAGATGATGTCTTTATCTGAAAAGGAAGTTTGAGTTATTAGCAATGAAGTTGCAACTGTCAGCTGCTGTAAACCTCTGTGATTGGATGTTATAGACCCCAATCTGAACAGTTTCTTCCCC
>NW_027009115.1:35000-54879 GCF_036934945.1 Oncorhynchus masou masou | reverse complement strand
CAGTTACTCTACAAGGCAGTTGACCCACTGTTCCCCTGAACAAGGCAGTTAACCCACTGTTCCCCTGAACAAGGCCGTTGACCCACTGTTCCCCTGAACAAGGCCGTTGACCCACTGTTCCCCTGAACAAGGCAGTTGACCCACTGTTCCCCTGAACAAGGCAGTTGACCCACTGTTCCCCTGAACAAGGCAGTTGACCCACTGTTCCTCTGAACAAGGCAGTTGACCCACTGTTCCCCTGAACAAGGCAGTTGGCCCACTGTTCCCCTGAACAAGGCAGTTGGCCCACTGTTCCCCTGAACAAGGCAGTTGGCCCACTGTTCCCCTGAACAAGGCAGTTGGCCCACTGTTCCCCTGAACAAGGCAGTTGGCCCACTGTTCCCCTGAACAAGGCAGTTGGCCCACTGTTCCCCTGAACAAGGCAGTTGGCCCACTGTTCCCCTGAACAAGGCAGTTGGCCCACTGTTCCCCTGAACAAGGCAGTTGGCCCACTGTTCCCCTGAACAAGGCAGTTGGCCCACTGTTCCCCTGAACAAGGCAGTTGACCCACTGTTCCCCTGAACAAGGCAGTTGACCCACTGTTCGTAGGCCGTCTTTGAAAATAAGAATTTGTTCTTAACTGACTTGCCTAGTTAAATAAAGGTTAAAAAAACATATCTATATATGTATATATTTATAGATATCTCTACTGCTATGTGTGTGAATATGATGATCGAAACATGCAGCTGTCCTTCCCCTCCTGTCCTGTAGGTGTCAGTGTCCAACAGAAACACCTCTCCAACGACAAGAAGTCCATGCTGAACATGCTCTACGCCAATAACTCCTCAGGGTCTTCAGGGGACCGGCCGTCAGGCACCAACCCTGACCCCAACCTCGACCCCGAGGAGAGCCTCTCCGGAGAGCCAGAGGACCACAGAGGGCTGGGCAGGGCTGGTAGCAGTGTGAAGGAACGTCTATCTAGCCTCAAGGTAGGAATTCATTAGTGTCTTTTTTTAATCAATGTTCTGACTTTATTGAACAGAGAGAGACAGGATGACAGTGGGGATCTGTTATGACTTTATTGAACAGAGAGAGAGGAAGACTGTGGGGATCTGTTCTAACTTTATTGAACAGAGAGAGGAAGACAGTGGGGATCTGTCTGACTTTATTGAACAGAGAGAGGAAGACAGTGGGGATCTGTTCTGATTTTATTGAACAGAGAGAGAGCGGATGACAGTGGGGAAGATACAGAGAGGTTGTGTCAAGGTTGTCTGGCTACCCAAACTCCTTGCTCAGACAAATGCAAGGCCACGCCCACGGACGTTAGATACTTATCTGCAATGAGTCTGGATCAGTACCTCCCGACCAATTTCTGGAACGTGAACAAATTCAAACTGTTCTGATTGGTCCTAGAAACCAATGGGTTGCCAGAGCCAGAACACATGTGAGTAAAGCAGCGTTTTGAAGATGGTCATTCTTTTTGATACTCTGATTGGTTAGAGATCATCCAATCACTGATGACTTTGTTTTGTACAACACCCCTTTTTATTGTTTCTTTTATTACTTTTTTTTTTGTATTTTTTAAAAACTTTCTCCCCAAAATCCCTCGTTTCCGATTGGTAGTTAGTCTTGTCTCATCGCTGCAACTCCCATACGGGCACAACCCAACCAGGCCGCACTGCTTCTTGACACAATGCCCACTTAACCCGGAAGCCAGCCGCACCAATGTGTCGGAGGAAACAACCGTACACCTGGCGACCGTGTCAGCGTGCACTACGCCCAGCCCGCCACAGGAGGTGCTAGAACCGACCAAACCCTTAAACTGGCTGGGACTGCTACACCACCCTAGGTAGAGTAATGAGGCCTGACACTGTGGCTGGGACTGGTACACCACCCTAGGTAGAGTAATGAGGCCTGACACTGTGGCTGGGACTGGTACACCACCCTAGGTAGAGGAGACATGACACTGTGGCTGGGACTGGTACACCACCCTAGGTAGAGGAGACATGACACTGTGGCTGGGACTGGTACACCACCCTAGGTAGAGGAGACATGACACTGTGGCTGGGACTGGTACACCACCCTAGGTAGGGTAGACATGAGGCCTGACACTGTGGCTGGGACTGGTACACCACCCTAGGTAGGGTAGACATGAGGCCTGACACTGTGGCTGGGACTGGTACACCACCCTAGGTAGAGGAGACATGACACTGTGGCTGGGACTGGTACACCACCTAGGTAGGGTAGACATGAGGCCTGACACTGTGGCTGGGACTGGTACACCACCCTAGGTAGGGTAGACATGAGGCCTGACACTGTGGCTGGGACTGGTACACCACCCTAGGTAGGGTAGACATGAGGCCTGACACTGTGGCTGGGACTGGTACACCACCCTAGGTAGGGTAGACATGAGGCCTGACACTGTGGCTGGGACTGGTACACCGCCCTGGGACTGGTACACCGCCCTGGGACTGGTACACCGCCCTGGGACTGGTACACCGCCCTAGGCCACGTGGTAGGGATGAGTTCTAGTCTTTCAGAATCCGTTAGTTGATGGGACTAGAAAAATGCTGACTGATCTATAGCAGAGTTAGAGATGAACACATGCTGACTGATCTATAGCAGAGTTAGAGATGAACACATGCTGACTGATCTATAGCAGAGTTAGAGATGAACACATGCTGACTGATCTATAGCAGAGTTAGAGATGAACACATGCTGACTGATCTATAGCAGAGTTAGAGATGAACACATGCAGACTGATCTATAGCAGTCACACAGCTCAACACATGCTGACTGATCTATAGCAGAGTTACACAGCTGAACACATGCTGACTGATCTATAGCAGAGTTAGAGATGAACACATGCTGACTGATCTATAGCAGAGTTAGAGATGAACACATGCTGACTGATCTATAGCAGAGTTAGAGATGAACACATGCTGACTGATCTATAGCAGAGTTACACATGCTGACTGATCTATAGCAGAGTTAGAGATGAACACATGCTGACTGATCTATAGCAGAGTTACACAGCTGAACACATGCTGACTGATCTATAGCAGAGTTACACAGCTGAACTCATGCTGACTGATCTATAGCAGAGTTAGAGATGAACACATGCTGACTGATCTATAGCAGAGTTACACAGCTGAACACATGCTGACTGATCTATAGTAGAGTTAGAGATGAACACATGCTGACTGATCTATAGCAGAGTTAGAGATGAACACATGCTGACTGATCTATAGCAGAGTTAGAGATGAACACATGCTGACTGATCTATAGTAGAGTTAGAGATGAACACATGCTGACTGATCTATAGCAGAGTTAGAGCTGAACACATGCTGACTGATCTATAGCAGAGTTACACAGCTGAACACATGCTGACTGATCTATAGCAGAGTTAGAGATGAACACATGCTGACTGATATATAGCAGAGTTAGAGATGAACACATGCTGACTGATCTATAGCAGAGTTAGAGATGAACACATGCTGACTGATCTATAGCAGAGTTACACAGCTGAACACATGCTGACTGATCTATAGCAGAGTTACACATGCTGACTGATCTATAGCAGAGTTAGAGATGAACACATGCTGACTGATCTATAGCAGAGTTAGAGCTGAACACATGCTGACTGATCTATAGCAGAGTTACACAGCTGAACACATGCTGACTGATCTATAGCAGAGTTAGAGATGAACACATGCTGACTGATATATAGCAGAGTTAGAGATGAACACATGCTGACTGATCTATAGCAGAGTTAGAGATGAACACATGCTGACTGATCTATAGCAGAGTTAGAGATGAACACATGCTGACTGATATATAGCAGAGTTAGAGATGAACACGTGCTGACTGATCTATAGCAGAGTTAGAGATGAACACATGCTGACTGATCTATAGCAGAGTTAGAGATGAACACATGCTGACTGATCTATAGCAGAGTTACACAGCTGAACACATGCTGACTGATCTATAGCAGAGTTACACAGCTGAACACATGCTGACTGATCTATAGCAGAGTTACACATGCTGACTGATCAATAGCAGAGTTAGAGATGAACACATGCTGACTGATCTTTAGCAGAGTTAGAGATGAACACATGCTGACTGATCTATAGCAGAGTGAGAGATGAACACATGCTGACTGATCTATAGCAGAGTTAGAGAGTTACACATGCTGACTGATCTATAGCAGAGTTAGAGATGAACACATGCAGACTGATCTATAGTGGGGGGGGAATTAAAAAACAGCATTGTGTTTATTTGAATTGAAATGCATAACTGATCCGTTCCCCCAGGCCCAGCAGGCCCAGCCTCTACCCAGCGAGGACAGCAGCTCCAGGAGGGCAGAGCTGCAGGGTCTGGAGTGGCAGTGCCCAGGCGGCGCGGGCCAGGCTGGCAGAGGAGCAGCAGCACAGGCGTATCCGTCCGCAGTACAGCATCGACGCAGAGACCCACTCCCGAAACCTGGAGAAAACCCAGATGACCCCACTGGCCAGGGACAGACAGACGGACGCCTGGGACCAGCTCCAACCCAGCTCCAAAGCCCTGAAGATTAAAGACCTGGACTTCTCCGACCTCATGGAGGAGGAGGATATAGATGTCCTGGACATGGACGTCTTCGACGTGGGAGTTGGTCGGCCCGGTGGTGGTGGTGGCATCCCACCTCCTCCTCCACCTATTCCTGGACTAGGCTCCGTTCCTCCTCCTCCTCCTCCTCCTCCCGGGGCTCCCTTTATGAGTATGCCTCCTCCACCACCTCCCCCACCGGGTGGAGGTCTCTGCTCCCCTCCTCCACCTCCTCCCCCACCGGGTGGAGGTCTCTGCTCTCCTCCTCCACCACCTCCTCCTGGAGCTCCCCCTTCTTCCTCCTCCTCCCAGACTCCAGACCCGGCCTTTGCCAAGAAGAGGAAGACGGTCAAGTTGTTCTGGAAGGAACTCAAACAGTCGGACAGTCCCAGGAAGTGTACATTCGGACGCGGGACGGTGTGGGCGTCGCTGGATAAGGTCACCGTGGATACGGCCAAGCTGGAACACCTGTTTGAGTCCAAGGCCAAGGAGCTACCCGTGGCTCTAAAGGTGAGGCATCACATCAGCTCCGAAATCAGAAGATCAGATTCCATGTGTTTCTGTTGCTGTTTACACATGAAGGAAAAATATCAGATAATTGTCAAAAGATCTCAATTGGACTGTCTGTGTAAACCATGTTCAACTGTCTCAAGTATTTTAAACCAGGAATGAAGTACAATAAATATTAACAGTATTCTCTGTTGGAGAGTTGACTGGAGAGTTGACTGGGGTGAGTTGACTGGGGTGAGTTGACTGGGGTGAGTTGACTGGAGAGTTGACTGGAGAGTTGACTGGAGAGTTGACTGGAGAGTTGACTGGAGAGTTGACTGGAGAGTTGACTGGGGTGAGTTGACTGGGGTGAGTTGACTGGAGAGTTGACTGGAGAGTTGACTGGAGAGTTGACTGGAGAGTTGACTGGAGAGTTGACTGGAGAGTTGACTGGAGAGTTGACTGGAGAGTTGACTGGAGAGTTGACTGGAGAGTCGACTGGTGAGTCGACTGGTGAGTCGACTGGATGGTTGACTGGGGAGAGTCGACTGGGGAGAGTCGACTGGGGAGAGTCGACTGGGGAGAGTCGACTGGGAGAGTCGACTGGGGTGAGTCGACTGGGGAGAGTCGACTGGGGAGAGTCGACTGGGGAGAGTCGACTGGGGTGAGTCGACTGGGGTGAGTCGACTGGGGTGAGTCGACTGGGGTGAGTCGACTGGGGTGAGTCGACTGGGGTGAGTCGACTGGGGTGAGTCGACTGGGGTGAGTCGACTGGGGAGAGTCGACTGGGGAGAGTCGACTGGGGAGAGTCGACTGGGGAGAGTCGACTGGGGAGAGTCGACTGGGAGAGTCGACTGGGGAGAGTCGACTGGGGAGAGTCGACTGGGGAGAGTCGACTGGGGAGAGTCGACTGGGGTGAGTCGACTGGGGTGAGTCGACTGGGGTGAGTCGACTGGGGTGAGTCGACTGGGGTGAGTCGACTGGGGTGAGTCGACTGGGGTGAGTCGACTGGGGTGAGTCGACTGGGGAGAGTCGACTGGGGAGAGTCGACTGGGGAGAGTCGACTGGGGAGAGTCGACTGGGAGAGTCGACTGGGGAGAGTCGACTGTGGTGAGTCGACTGTGGTGAGTCGACTGGTGGAGAGTCGAATCTTTTCTATGTTGTTTGTCCCTGCAGAAAGGATCAGAAGTGAAGAAAGCAGAGATTCTGGTGTTGGACTCGAAGAGGAGTAACAGCATCAACATCGGCATGACCGTACTACCAGCTGTCCACGTCATCAAGACCGCCATCCTCAACTTTGACGAGTTCGCCATCAACAAGGAGGGCATCGAGGTGATACTGTCTTTCTACCACCGGGCGGCGCTGTTGCCATTTAGAATCACTATTGATTCTATTGACAATAGGATCTGCAGGTGCTGTTTACACCAGGACCAGTGCACTCGGACGTCAGTGACCTGCGAAGGGCTCAGGAGGAGAAGTACACTATTTCTCTAGTGTGGTTGAATGAATGTTTACTGTCAACGATGTTTACCTGAACATCTCTCTGTTCGCACCTTCTTTTGTTTTATAACAACATGTCCACTACTCACCCTTTCTTAGTCCTCTGATTGTCCTTTCACTGTGGTACAAATCCACAGTCCATGTCTGTCTCTCTCTTCCCCCTATAGAAACACCATGCCTCGTCCTCTGTTCCAGTCATCCCCCTGTCTCTCTCTTCCCCCTCTAGAAACACCATGCCTCCAGTCCTCTGTTCCAGTCATCCCCCTGTCTCTCTCTTCTCCCTCTAGAAACACCATGCCTCATCCTCTAACTCCAGTCATCCCCCTCTCTCTCTTCTCCCTCTAGAAACACCATGTCTCCAGTCCTCTGTTCCAGACATCCCCCTCTCTCTCTTCTCCCTCTAGAAACACCATGCCTCTAGTCCTCTGTTCCAGACATCCCCTCTCTCTCTTCTCCCTCTAGAAACACCATGCCTCTAGTCCTCTGTTCCAGACATCCCCCTCTCTCTCTTCTCCCTCTAGAAACACCATGCCTCATCCTCTAACTCCAGTCATCCCCCTCTCTCTCTTCTCCCTCTAGAAACACCATGCCTCTAGTCCTCTGTTCCAGACATCCCCCTCTCTCTCTTCTCCCTCTAGAAACACCATGCCTCTAGTCCTCTGTTCCAGTCATCCCCCTGTCTCTCTCTTCTCCCTCTAGAAACACCATGCCTCCAGTCCTCTGTTCCAGTCATCCCCCTGTCTCTCTCTTCTCCCTCTAGAAACACCATGCCTCTAGTCCTCTGTTCCAGTCATCCCCGTCTCTCTCTTCTCCCTCTAGAAACACCATGCCTGCTCCTCTAACTCCAGTCATCCCCCTGTCTCTCTCTTCCCCCTCTAGAAACACCATGCCTCCTCCTCTAACTCCAGTCATCCCCCTGTCTCTCTCTTCCCCCTCTAGAAACACCATGCCTCCTCCTCTAACTCCAGTCATCCCCGTCTCTCTCTTCCCCCTCTAGAAACACCATGCCTCCTCCTCTAACTCCAGTCATCCCCCTGTCTCTCTTCCCCCTCTAGAAACACCATGCCTCTAGTCCTCTGTTCCAGTCCTCCCCCTGTCTCTCTCTTCTCCCTCTAGAAACACCATGCCTCCAGTCCTCTGTTCCAGTCATCCCCCTGTCTCTCTCTTCTCCCTCTAGAAACACCATGCCTCTAGTCCTCTGTTCCAGTCATCCCCCTGTCTCTCTCTTCTCCCTCTAGAAACACCATGCCTCCAGTCCTCTGTTCCAGTCATCCCCCTGTCTCTCTCTTCCCCCTCTAGAAACACCATGCCTCCTCCTCTAACTCCAGTCATCCCCCTGTCTCTCTCTTCTCCCTCTAGAAACACCATGCCTCTAGTCCTCTGTTCCAGTCATCCCCCTCTCTCTCTCTTCTCCCTCTAGAAACACCATGCCTCTAGTCCTCTGTTCCAGTCATCCCCCTGTCTCTCTCTTCTCCCTCTAGAAACACCATGCCTCCTCCTCTAACTCCAGTCATCCCCCTGTCTCTCTCTTCTCCCTCTAGAAACACCATGCCTCGTCCTCTGTTCCAGTCATCCCCATGTCTCTCTCTTCTCCCTCTAGAAACACCATGCCTCGTCCTCTAACTCCAGTCATCCCCCTGTCTCTCTCTTCTCCCTCTAGAAACACCATGCCTCCTCCTCTAACTCCAGTCATCCCCCTGTCTCTCTCTCTTCCCCCTCTAGAAACACCATGCCTCCTCATCTAACTCCAGTCATCCCCCTCTCTCTCTTCTCCCTCTAGAAACACCATGCCTCCTCCTCTAACTCCAGTCATCCCCCTGTTTCTCTCTTCTCCCTCTAGAAACACCATGCCTCTAGTCCTCTGTTCCAGTCATCCCCCTGTCTCTCTCTTCTCCCTCTAGAAACACCATGCCTCGTCCTCTAACTCCAGTCATCCCCCTGTCTCTCTCTTCCCCCTCTAGAAACACCATGCCTCCTCCTCTAACTCCAGTCATCCCCCTGTCTCTCTCTTCCCCCTCTAGAAACACCATGCCTCCTCCTCTAACTCCAGTCATCCCCCTGTCTCTCTCTTCCCCCTCTAGAAACACCATGCCTCCTCCTCTAACTCCAGTCCTCTGTTGTCTTGTAGAAAATCCTGACGATGACTCCATCTGAGGAGGAGAAGCAGAAGATCCAGGAGGCTCAGCTGGCCAACCCGGACGTCCCCCTGGGCTCAGCAGAACAGTTCCTCCTCACCCTGTCCTCCATCAGCGGCCTCAGCGCTCGGCTGCAGCTCTGGGCCTTCAAACTCAACTATGAGACCCTGGAGAAGGTAGGATCGGGGGGGGGTGGGGGGGGCTTCTAGCCTTGGATGCAGTCTGTTCTGCTCTCATTATGGAATAGTCCTCGTTCCTCCTGCAGAAACTGATCTAGGACCAGGCTAGTGTTCTGCTAGTCTCATTATGGATTAGTTATCCTGCAGAAACTGATCTAGGACCAGGCTAGTGTTCTGCTAGTCTCATTATGGATTAGTTATCATACAGAAACTGATCTAGGACCAGGCTAGTGTTCTGCTCGTCTCTACACAGCTGTACATCGTCTTCACGCTCTTCCTGTCGTCTGTCATCATGTGCTGCAGGAACCACGAGTATCCAACAGCTCCCCAGGGGAACAGCGTTAGTCAGTGTGTCAGACAGGCAGCTCAACAACAGCTGAATATTGTCCTCGTGGGTGATGGGTGGGATGAGGAGAGAGAATATCAACAGGCTGCCCAGGATCGGCAGATTCTGTTCTGACACACAGACACAGACACACAGACACACAGACACACAGACACACACACACACAGACAGACACACACACACACAGTGCTCAGTCTCTGCAGTGGCCTGTGACTCCTCACTGCCTGTTTTAGCCTGTTTGATGCAGTTTGTTTCCTCCTGAATGTCGTCTCTCTCTTCGTCTCTGTACAGGAGATAGCGGAGCCTCTCTTCCTCCCTGAATGTCGTCTCTCTCTTCGTCTCTGTACAGGAGATAGCGGAGCCTCTCTTCCTCCCTGAATGTCGTCTCTCTCTTCGTCTCTCTACAGGAGATAGCGGAGCCTCTCTTCCTCCCTGAATGTCGTCCCTCTCTTCGTCTCTCTTCCTCCCTGAATGTCGTCTCTCTCTTCCCCCCTGAATGTCGTCTCTCTCTTCGTCTCTGTACAGGAGATAGCGGAGCCTCTCTTCCTCCCTGAATGTCGTCCCTCTCTTTGTCTCTCTACAGGAGATAGCTGAGCCTCTCTTCCTCCCTGAATGTCGTCTCTCTCTTCGTCTCTCTTCCTCCCTGAATGTCGTCTCTCTCTTCGTCTCTCTACAGGAGATAGCTGAGCCTCTCTTCCTCCCTGAATGTCGTCTCTCTCTTCGTCTCTCTACAGGAGATAGCGGAGCCTCTCTTCCTCCCTGAATGTCGTCTCTCTCTTCGTCTCTCTACAGGAGATAGCTGAGCCTCTCTTCCTCCCTGAATGTCGTCCCTCTCTTCGTCTCTCTTCCTCCCTGAATGTCGTCTCTCTCTTCCTCCCTGAATGTCGTCTCTCTCTTCCCCCCTGAATGTCGTCTCTCTCTTTGTCTCTCTACAGGAGATAGCTGAGCCTCTCTTCCTCCCTGAATGTCGTCTCTCTCTTCGTCTCTCTTCCTCCCTGAATGTCGTCTCTCTCTTCGTCTCTCTACAGGAGATAGCTGAGCCTCTCTTCCTCCCTGAATGTCGTCTCTCTCTTCGTCTCTCTTCCTCCCTGAATGTCGTCTCTCTCTTCGTCTCTCTTCCTCCCTGAATGTCGTCTCTCTCTTCGTCTCTCTTCCTCCCTGAATGTCGTCTCTCTCTTTGTCTCTCTACAGGAGATAGCGGAGCCTCTCTTCGACCTGAAACTAGGCATGGAGCAGCTCGCCAAAAACAAAACCTTTAAGCGCATCCTAGCAACGATTTTGGCCATTGGAAACTTCCTCAACAGTACCAGTGTAAGTGTGTTCTTCCTGTCTCGTCCCAAATAGAAACCCTGTTTCCTGTATAGGGCACTACTGTTGACCAGGGCCCATAGGGCTGTATAGGCACTACTGTTGACCAGGGCCCATAGGGCTGTATAGGGCACTACTGTTGACCAGGGCCCATAGGGCTGTATAGGGCACTACTGTTGACCAGGGCCCATAGGGCACTACTGTTGACCAGGGCCCATAGGGCACTACTGTTGACCAGGGCCCATAGGGCACTACTGTTGACCAGGGCCCATAGGGCTGTATAGGGCACTACTGTTGACCAGGGCCCATAGGGCTGTATAGGGCACTACTGTTGACCAGGGCCCATAGGGCCGTATAGGGCACTACTGTTGACCAGGGACCATAGGGCTGTATAGGGCACTACTGTTGACCAGGGCCCATAGGGCACTACTGTTGACCAGGGCCCATAGGGCTGTATAGGGCACTACAGTTGACCAGGGCCCATAGGGCTGTATAGGGCACTACTGTTGACCAGGGCCCATAGGGCTGTATAGGGCACTACTGTTGACCAGGGCCCATAGGGCACTACTGTTGACCAGGGCCCATAGTGCACTACTGTTGACCAGGGCCCATAGTGCACTACTGTTGACCAGGGCCCATAGGGCTGTATAGGGCACTACTGTTGACCAGGGCCCATAGGGCTGTATAGGGCACTACTGTTGACCAGGGCCCATAGGGCTGTATAGGGCACTACTGTTGACCAGGGCCCATAGGGCACTACTGTTGACCAGGGCCCATAGGGCACTACTGTTGACCAGGGCCCATAGGGCACTACTGTTGACCAGGGCCCATAGTGCACTACTGTTGACCAGGGCCCATAGGGCTGTATAGGGCACTACTGTTGACCAGGGCCCATAGGGCTGTATAGGGCACTACTGTCGACCAGGGCCCATAGGGCTGTATAGGGCACTACTGTTGACCAGGGCCCATAGGGCTGTATAGGGCACTACTGTTGACCAGGACCCATAGTGCACTACTGTTTACCAGGGCCCATAGGGCTGTATAGGGCACTAGTGTTGACCAGGGCCCATAGGGCTGTATAGGGCACTACTGTTGACCAGGGCCCATAGGGCTGTATAGGGCACTACTGTTGACCAGGGCCCATAGGGCTGTATAGGGCACTACTGTTGACCAGGGCCCATAGGGCTGTATAGGGCACTACTGTTGACCAGGGCCCATAGGGCTGTATAGGGCACTACTGTTGACCAGGGCCCATAGGGCACTACTGTTGACCAGGGCCCATAGGGCCGTATAGGGCACTACTGTTGACCAGGGCCCATAGGGCTGTATAGGGCACTACTGTTGACCAGGGCCCATAGGGCACTACTGTTGACCAGGGCCCATAGGGCTGTATAGGGTACTACAGTTGACCAGGGCCCATAGGGCTGTATAGGGCACTACTGTTGACCAGGGCCCATAGGGCTGTATAGGGCACTACTGTTGACCAGGGCCCATAGTGCACTACTGTTGACCAGGGCCCATAGTGCACTACTGTTGACCAGAGCCCATAGGGCTGTATAGGGCACTACTGTTGACCAGGGCCCATAGGGCTGTATAGGGCACTACTGTTGACCAGGGCCCATAGGGCTGTATAGGGCACTACTGTTGACCAGGGCCCATAGGGCTGTATAGGGCACTACTGTTGACCAGGGCCCATAGGGCTGTATAGGGCACTACTGTTGACCAGGGCCCATAGGGCTGTATAGGGCACTACTGTAGACCAGGGCACATAGGGCTGTATAGGGCACTACTGTTGACCAGGGCCCATAGGGCTGTATAGGGCTCTACTGTTGACCAGGGCCCATTGGGCTGTATAGGGCACTACTGTTGACCAGGGCCCATAGGGCACTACTGTTGACCAGGACCCATAGTGCACTACTGTTGACCAGGGCCCATAGGGCTGTATAGGGCACTACTGTTGACCAGGACCCATAGTGCACTACTGTTGACCAGGGCCCATAGGGCTGTATAGGGCACTACTGTTGACCAGGGCCCATAGGGCTGTATAGGGCACTACTGTTGACCAGGACCCATAGTGCACTACTGTTGACCAGGGCCCATAGGGCTGTATAGGGCACTACTGTTGACCAGGGCCCATAGGGCTGTATAGGGCACTACTGTTGACCAGGGCCCATAGGGCTGTATAGGGCACTACTGTTGACCAGGGCCCATAGGGCTGTATAGGGCACTACTGTTGACCAGGGCCCATAGGGCTGTATAGGGCACTACTGTTGATCAGGGCCCATAGGGCTGTATAGGGCACTACTGTTGACCAGGGCCCATAGGGCACTACTGTTGAACAGGGCCCATAGGGCCGTATAGGGCACTACTGTTGACCAGGGCCCATAGGGCTGTATAGGGCACTACTGTTGACCAGGGCCCATAGGGCTGTATAGGGCACTACAGTTGACCAGGGCCCATAGGGCTGTATAGGGCACTACTGTTGACCAGGGCCCATAGGGCTGTATAGGGCACTACTGTTGACCAGGGCCCATAGGGCACTACTGTTGACCAGGGCCCATAGTGCACTACTGTTGACCAGGGCCCATAGTGCACTACTGTTGACCAGAGCCCATAGGGCTGTATAGGGCACTACTGTTGACCAGGGCCCATAGGGCTGTATAGGGCACTACTGTTGACCAGGGCCCATAGGGCTGTATAGGGCACTACTGTTGACCAGGGCCCATAGGGCACTACTGTTGACCAGGGCCCATAGGGCACTACTGTTGACCAGGGCCCATAGGGCACTACTGTTGACCAGGGCCCATAGGGCTGTATAGGGCACTACTGTTGACCAGGGCCCATAGGGCTGTATAGGGCACTACTGTTGACCAGGGCCCATAGGGCACTACTGTTGACCAGGGCCCATAGGGCCGTATACTGCACTACTGTTGACCAGGGCCCATAGGGCTGTATAGGGCACTACTGTTGACCAGGGCCCATAGGGCACTACTGTTGACCAGGGCCCATAGGGCTGTATAGGGCACTACAGTTGACCAGGGCCCATAGGGCTGTATAGGGCACTACTGTTGACCAGGGCCCATAGGGCTGTATAGGGCACTACTGTTGACCAGGGCCCATAGGGCACTACTGTTGACCAGGGCCCATAGTGCACTACTGTTGACCAGGGCCCATAGTGCACTACTGTTGACCAGGGCCCATAGGGCTGTATAGGGCACTACTGTTGACCAGGGCCCATAGGGCTGTATAGGGCACTACTGTTGACCAGGGCCCATAGGGCTGTATAGGGCACTACTGTTGACCAGGGCCCATAGGGCACTACTGTTGACCAGGGCCCATAGGGCACTACTGTTGACCAGGGCCCATAGTGCACTACTGTTGACCAGGGCCCATAGTGCACTACTGTTGACCAGGGCCCATAGGGCTGTATAGGGCACTACTGTTGACCAGGGCCCATAGGGCTGTATAGGGCACTACTGTCGACCAGGGCCCATAGGGCTGTATAGGGCACTACTGTTGACCAGGGCCCATAGGGCTGTATAGGGCACTACTGTTGACCAGGACCCATAGTGCACTACTGTTGACCAGGGCCCATAGGGCTGTATAGGGCACTACTGTTGACCAGGGCCCATAGGGCTGTATAGGGCACTACTGTTGACCAGGGCCCATAGGGCTGTATAGGGCACTACTGTTGACCAGGGCCCATAGGGCTGTATAGGGCACTACTGTTGACCAGGGCCCATAGGGCTGTATAGGGCACTACTGTTGACCAGGGCCCATAGGGCTGTATAGGGCACCACTGTCGACCAGGGCCCATAGGGCTGTATAGGGCACTACTGTTGACCAGGGCCCATAGGGCACTACTGTTGACCAGGGCCCATAGGGCTGTATAGGGCACTACTGTTGACCAGGGCCCATAGGGCTGTATAGGGCACTACTGTTGACCAGGGCCCATAGGGCTGTATAGGGCACTACTGTTGACCAGGGCCCATAGGGCACTACTGTTGACCAGGGCCCATAGGGCTGTATAGGGCACTACTGTTGACCAGGGCCCATAGGGCTGTATAGGGCACTACTGTTGACCAGGGCCCATAGGGCTGTATAGGGCACTACTGTTGACCAGGGCCCATAGGGCTGTATAGGGCACCACTGTTTCGACCAGGGCCCATAGGGCTGTATAGGGCACTACTGTTGACCAGGGCCCATAGGGCTGTATAGGGCACTACTGTTGACCAGGGCCCATAGGGCTGTATAGGGCACTACTGTTGACCAGGGCCCATAGGGCTGTATAGGGCACTACTGTTGACCAGGGCCCATAGGGCTGTATAGGGCACCACTGTCGACCAGGGCCCATAGGGCTGTATAGGGCACTACTGTTGACCAGGGCCCATAGGGCTGTATAGGGCACTACTGTTGACCAGGGCCCATAGGGCTGTATAGGGCACTACTGTTGACCAGGGCCCATAGGGCTGTATAGGGCACTACTGTTGACCAGGGCCCATAGGGCTGTATAGGGCACTACTGTTGACCAGGGCCCATAGGGCTGTATAGGGCACTACTGTTGACCAGGGCCCATAGGGCTGTATAGGGCACTACTGTTGACCAGGGCACATAGGGCTTCATAGGGCACTACTGTTGACCAGGGCCCATAGGGCTGTATAGGGCACTACTGTTGACCAGGGCCCATAGGGCTGTATAGGGCACTACTGTTGACCAGGGCCCATAGGGCTGTATAGGGCCTACTGTTGACCAGGGCACATAGGGCTTTATAGGGCACTACTGTTGACCAGGGCCCATAGGGCTGTATAGGGCACTACTGTTGACCAGGGCCCATAGGGCTGTATAGAGCATTAGGACTGTAAAGGCCCTGTATCTGTCTTATACAACAATGTAAAAAAAGAATCACCTCAAGTGGACTAGCAGCGTGTATGAACCCGCCCACCTGAGGAGCTGTCCTTTTCAGACATCTACTTCCTGTGTTTGAGGGGGGGGGTGTAAAAACATCTACTTCCTGTTTTTGAGGGGGGTGTAAAAACATCTACTTCCTGTTTTTGAGGGGGGTGTAAAAACATCTACTTCCTGTTTTTGAGGGGGGTAAGTGTAAAAACATCTACTTCCTGTTTTTGAGGGGGGTGTAAAAACATCTACTTCCTGTTTTAGAGGGGGTGTAAAAACATCTACTTCCTGTTTTTGAGGGGGGTGTAAAAACATCTACTTCCTGTTTTTTGAGGGGGGTGTAAAAACATCTACTTCCTGTTTTTGAGGGGGGGTGCAGATAGAAGCTCTTTAACAGTCTCTCGGGTCCCAGCTTTGGGACACCTGGTGTATTTATGCAAATGAGGCACAAATTATTTTCTTTATTTCAACACAAAATATACAAAAATATACCTGATACAATAAAATGTATATATGAGCATCTTTAAAAAAAATCTTATATTTGACTATAAATTCAATACCTCAATTCCCACCGAAATCCCTCAACTCCATTCAGTATGTGTCTGGACCAATTTTAATATTTGATTTGCTTATAATTCCGTCAATATCTGTTGGATTGTAAACATTGTAAAGGTTTGGAGATTCTTCATCCAACTGTTGCCTTTATTTGAATAGTTTTTAAACCCTTTTGTTTTAACCGATTTCAGTGACTGAAGGGATTAGATTGAACCAACTGATAGGTGAACCACGTGCTGTCTGGAGCAGAGAGCTGTCTTGGTACTCATCACCTGTATGGCTTCACAAGGACTAGGAGTTGGTTCAGCTGATGAGAAGATGTTGATCCTAAAGCAGGAAACAGTTCAGGAGGGTTTATTTACTGTTTATTGGTAGATGGTTTGATTGCTGTAGTTTTGACTCTAATGTAGTTTACTGTCATCACCTGTCTGACTGCCTGTCTCTGTCTGATTTTCTGTCTCTCTGTGCCTCTCTCTCTCTGTGTCTCTCTCTGTCTCTCTCTGTGTCTCTCTCTCACTCTCTCTGCCTTCTCTCTCTGCCCTCTCTCTCTCTCTCTCTCTCTCTCTCTCTCTCTCTCTCTCTCTCTCTCTCTCTCTGTCCCCCTCTCTCTCTGCCCCCCTCTCTGTCTCTCTGTGTGTCTCTCTCTCTCTGTGTCCCTCTCTCTGCCCCCCTCTCTGTCTCTCTGTGTGTCTCTCTCTCTCTGTGTCCCTCTCTCTGCCCCCCCCTCTCTGTCTCTCTGTGTGTCTCTCTCTCTGCCCTCCCCCTCTGTCTCTCTCTCTCCCCCCCTCTGTCTCTCTGCAGGCTAAAGGTTTTGAGCTGAACTACTTGGAGAAGGTAACTGAGGTGAAGGACACGGTCCACAGACAGTCTCTGCTCCACCACGCCTGTAACCTCCTGGTAGACAACTACACCGACACGTCAGACGTCTACTCCGAGATCCCCTCCATCACGCGCTCTGCTAGAGTAAGTCTCTATAGAGGGGGGGGGGCTGGGGGGGCCTGGGTAGAGATCCCCTCCATCACACGCTCTGCTAGAGTAAGTCTCCCTACTGGGGGGGGCCCTGGGGCCCTGGGTAGAGATCTCCTCCATCACGCGCTCTGCTAGAGTAAGTCTCTCTATAGAGGGAGGGGGGGCCCTGGGGGGGGGCCCTGGGTAGAGATCCCCTCCATCACACGCTCTGCTAGAGTAAGTCTCTCTACTGGGGGGGGGGGGGGCCCTGGGTAGAGATCCCCTCCAACACACGCTCTGCTAGAGTAAGTCTCTCTATAGAGGGGGGGGGGGGGTTGGGTAGAGATCCCCTCCATCACACGCTCCCTACGTCTCCCTACGGACGGGGGGGGCCCTGGGTAAGTCGTGCTCTAGAAAAATCAATGACTCTGCTTCGCCCCCCCCCCCACACACACACACACACACACACAGATTCATGGGATTTAAATATATTTTGGTCTAATTTAATGAGCACAGGCTTCTTTGGGTAGTAGGTTCTATGAAGCAGCAAAAGTAGTAGACCTCACAGTGAAATGATGAATACAACAGGTGTAGTAGACCTCACAGTGAAGTGCTGAATACAACAGGTGTAGTAGACCTCACAGTGAAATGATGAATACAACAGGTGTAGTAGACCTCACAGTGAAATGATGAATACAACAGGTGTAGTAGACCTCACAGTGAAGTGCTGAATACAACAGGTGTAGTAGACCTCGCAGTGAAATGATGAATACAACAGGTGTAGTAGACCTCACAGTGAAATGCTGAATACAACAGGTGTAGTAGACCTCACAGTGAAATGATGAATACAACAGGTGTAGTAGACCTCACAGTGAAATGCTGAATACAACAGGTGTAGTAGACCTCGCAGTGAAATGCTGAATACAACAGGTGTAGTAGACCTCACAGTGAAATGCTGAATACAACAGGTGTAGTAGACCTCACAGTGAAATGATGAATACAACAGGTGTAGTAGACCTCACAGTGAAATGCTGAATACAACAGGTGTAGTAGACCTCGCAGTGAAATGATGAATACAACAGGTGTAGTAGACCTCACAGTGAAATGATGAATACAACAGGTGTAGTAGACCTCACAGTGAAATGCTGAATACAACAGGTGTAGTAGACCTGACAGTGAAATGCTGAATACAACAGGTGTAGTAGACCTTACAGTGAAATGCTGAATACAACAGGTGTAGTAGACCTCACAGTGAAATGCTGAATACAACAGGTGTAGTAGACCTCACAGTGAAATGCTGAATACAACAGGTGTAGTAGACCTTACAGTGAAATGCTGAATACAACAGGTGTAGTAGACCTCACAGTGAAATGCTGAATACAACAGGTGTAGTAGACCTTACAGTGAAATGCTGAATACAACAGGTGTAGTAGACCTTACAGTGAAATGCTGAATACAACAGGTGTAGTAGACCTCACAGTGAAATGCTGAATACAACAGGTGTAGTTGACCTCACAGTGAAATGCTGAATACAACAGGTGTAGTAGACCTTACAGTGAAATGCTGAATACAACAGGTGTAGTAGACCTCACAGTGAAATGCTGAATACAACAGGTGTAGTAGACCTCACAGTGAAATGCTGAATACAACAGGTGTAGTAGACCTTACAGTGAAATGCTGAATACAACAGGTGTAGTAGACCTCACAGTGAAATGCTGAATACAACAGGTGTAGTAGACCTTACAGTGAAATGCTGAATACAACAGGTGTAGTAGACCTTACAGTGAAATGATGAATACAACAGGTGTAGTAGACCTCACAGTGAAATGCTGAATACAACAGGTGTAGTAGACCTCACAGTGAAATGATGAATACAACAGGTGTAGTAGACCTCACAGTGAAATGCTGAATACAACAGGTGTAGTAGACCTCACAGTGAAATGCTGAATACAACAGGTGTAGTAGACCTCACAGTGAAATGCTGAATACAACAGGTGTAGTAGACCTTACAGTGAAATGCTGAATACAACAGGTGTAGTAGACCTCACAGTGAAATGCTGAATACAACAGGTGTAGTAGACCTCACAGTGAAATGCTGAATACAACAGGTGTAGTAGACCTTACAGTGAAATGCTGAATACAACAGGTGTAGTAGACCTCACAGTGAAATGCTGAATACAACAGGTGTAGTAGACCTCACAGTGAAATGCTGAATACAACAGGTGTAGACCTCACAGTGAAATGCTGAATACAACAGGTGTAGTAGACCTCACAGTGAAATGCTGAATACAACAGGTGTAGTAGACCTTACAGTGAAATGCTGAATACAACAGGTGTAGTAGACCTCACAGTGAAATGCTGAATACAACAGGTGTAGTAGACCTCACAGTGAAATGCTGAATACAACAGGTGTAGTAGACCTCACAGTGAAATGCTGAATACAACAGGTGTAGTAGACCTCGCAGTGAAATGCTGAATACAACAGGTGTAGTAGACCTCGCAGTGAAATGATGAATACAACAGGTGTAGTAGACCTCGCAGTGAAATGTTACAAGCCCTTAACCAACAATGCAGTTTAAAAAAATAAAAGTTACAAGTAATTAAAGAGCAGCAGTAAAATAACAATAGAGACTAGATACGGGGGTACCGGGACAGAGACTAGATACGGGGGTACCGGGACAGAGACTAGATACGGGGTACCGGGACAGAGACTAGATACGGGGGTACCGGGACAGAGACTAGATACGGGGGTACCGGGACAGAGACTAGATACGGGGGTACCGGGACAGAGACTAGATACGGGGTACCGGGACAGAGACTAGATACGGGGGTACCGGGACAGAGACTAGATACGGGGGTACCGGGACAGAGACTAGATACGGGGGGTACCGGGACAGACTAGATACGGGGTACCGGGACAGAGACTAGATACGGGGGTACCGGTACAGAGACTAGATACG
>NW_027009115.1:0-32500 GCF_036934945.1 Oncorhynchus masou masou | reverse complement strand
CACACACACACACACACACACACACACACACACACACACACACACACACACACACACACACACACACACACACACACACACACACACACACACACACACACACACACACACACACACACACACACACACACACACACACACACACTGCACACACACACACACTGGACACACACACACAGACAGACACACACAGGGCCCTAGACGTGGGGCCTTTCAGACAAACCACATTCACTGAACACATAAACAGAAGAGGAATTCTAGTTGAATGACGATGTAGGTCATTGGCTTCCATGATGGGAAATCATTCCATACTTCTAACTACAACATGAATATCCCCTTACCTGTAAAACCTCTCTCTCTCTCTCTCTCTCTCTCTCTCTCTCTCTCTCTCTCTCTCTCTCTCTCTCTCTCTCCTACCTCTCTCCCTACCTCTCTCCTCTTCTCTCTCTCTCCCTACCCCTCTCTCTCTTCTCTTTCTCTCTTCTCTTTCTCTCTTCTCTCTCTCCTACCTCTCTCTCTCTCCTACCTCTCTCTCTCTCCCTACCCCTCTCTCTCCCTACCCCTCTCTCCCAACCCCTCTCTCCCTACCCCTCTCTCTCCCTACCCCTCTCTCTCCCTACCCCTCTCTCTCTCTCCCTACCTCTCTCTCTCCCTCCCTACCCCTCTCTCTCCCTCCCTACCCATCTCTCTCTCTCCCTACCCCCTCTCTCTCTCTCCCTACCCCTCTCTCTCTCTCCCTACCCCTCTCTCTCTCTCCCTACCCCTCTCTCTCTCTTCCTACCCCTCTCTCTCTCTCCCTACCCCTCTCTCTCTCCCCTACCCCTCTCTCTCTCCCTACCCTTCCCTCTCTCCCTACCCTTCCCTCTCTCTCCCTACCCCTCCCTCTCTCTCCCTACCCCTCCCTCTCTCTCCCTACCCCTCCCTCTCTCTCTTTACCCCTCCCTCTCTCTCTCTACCCCTCCCTCTCTCTCCCTACCCCTCCCTCTCTCTCTCCCTACCCCTCCCTCTCTCTCCCTACCCCTCCCTCTCTCTCCCTACCCCTCCCTCTCTCTCCTACCCCTCTCTCTCTCTTCCTACCCCTCTCTCTCTCTCCCTACCCCTCTCTCTCTCCTACCCCTCTCTCTCTCCCTACCCTTCCCTCTCTCTCCCTACCCTTCCCTCTCTCTCCCTACCCCTCCCTCTCTCCCTACCCCTCCCTCTCTCTCCCCTACCCCCTCCCTCTCTCTCCCTACCCCCTCCCTCTCTCTCTCCCTACCCCTCCCTCTCTCTCCCTACCCCTCCCTCTCTCTCCCTCTCTCTCTACCTCTCTCTCTCCCTCTCTCTCTACCTCTCTCTCCCCCTCTCTCTCCCTCCCTCTCCCTCCCTACCACTCTCTCTCTCTCCCTCTCTCTCTACCTCTCTCCCTCTCTCTCTCTCTACCTCTCTCTCTCTCCCTACCCCTCTCTCTCTCTCTCTCTCTCCCCTACCCCTCTCTCCCTACCCTCTCTCTCTCTCTCTCTACTTCTCTCTCTCTACCTCTCTCTCTCTCTACCTCTCTCTCTCTACCTCTCTCTCTCTCTCTACCTCTCTCTCTCTCTCTACCTCTCTCTCTCTCTCTACCTCTCTCTCTCTCTCTCTCTCTCTACCTCTCTCTCTCTCTCCCTACCTCTCTCTCTCTCTCCCTACCCCCCCTCTCTCTCTCCCTACCCCTCTCTCAGGTTCCATTCCTTCCTGCTGTACCTAGGTCAGCCATCCTACTCTGTTCGGGACACTAAGGTGACCCACTTCTGTAAGATTATCAGTGAGTTTTCTCTGGAGTACCGGACCACCAGGGAGAGGGTCCTGACCCAGAAACACAAGCGGGCTACCCACCGAGAACGCACCAAGACCAGGGGAAAGATGATCACTGAGGTGGGTCTGGGGTGTAGGTCTGGGGGTGGAGGGTATGGCTAGGTCTGGGGGTAGAGGGTAGAGCTAGGTCTGGGGGTAGAGGGTAGAGCTAGGTCTGGGGGTGGAGGGTAGAGCTAGGTCTGGGGGTGGAGGGTAGAGCTAGGTCTGGGGGTAGAGCTAGGTCTGGGGGTAGAGCTAGGTCTGGGGGTAGAGCTAGGTCTGGGGGTAGAGCTAGGTCTGGGGGTAGAGGGTAGAGCTAGGTCTGGGGATGGAGCTAGGCTGTGGGATAGGGCTGGGGGGTAGGGGGTAGGGCTTAGAGAAGGGCTAGGTTTGGGTCTGGGGGTAGAGCTAGGGGGTAGAGGCACCTTATGGCTTTATTAAAGCCACACTATGGCTTTATTAAACCGGGCTTTATTAAACCGGGCTTTATTAAACCGGGCTTTATTAAACCACTGACTTTATTAAACCTGGCTTTATTAAACCGGGCTTTATTAAACCGGGCTTTATTAAACCGGGCTTTATTAAACCACTGACTTTATTAAACCTGGCTTTATTAAACCTGGCTTTATTAAACCGGGCTTTATTAAACCGGGCTTTATTAAACCACTGACTTTATTAAACCTGGCTTTATTAAACCACTGACTTTATTAAACCTGGCTTTATTAAACTACACTATGGCTTTATTAAACCTGGCTTTATTAAACCGGGCTTTATTAAACCACTGACTTTATTAAACCTGGCTTTATTAAACTACACTATGGCTTTATTAAACCTGGCTTTATTAAACCGGGCTTTATTAAACCACTGACTTTATTAAACCTGGCTTTATTAAACTACACTATGGCTTTATTAAACCTGGCTTTATTAAACCAGGCTTTATTAAACCTGGCTTTATTAAACTACACTATGGCTTTATTAAACCTGGCTTTATTAAACCTGGCTTTATTAAACCGCACTATGGCTTTATTAAACCTGGCTTTATTAAACCTGCCATCACACATTGACATTTTCTCATTTAAAATGCAAAGTGGATTTTAGAAGTCATTACCCTCCCTCTACATTTTACACCAGTGTCTGAATCCATGCTGCCTCTCCCACCCTCCCTCCCTACCTCCCTCCCTACCTCCCACCCTCCCTCCCTCTTACACTCCCTCCCTACCTCCCACCCTCCCTCCCTCTCTCTTTCTTCCTCCCTCTCTCCTCCTCTCTCCCACCCTCCCTCCCTCTTACACTCCCTCCCTCCCTCTTACACTCCCTCCCTCTCTCTTTCTTCCTCGCTCTCACCTCCTCTCTCCCACCCTCCCTCCCTCTTACACTCCCTCCCTCCCTCTTACACTCCCTCCCTCCCTCCCTACCTCCCTCCCTCTCTCTTTCTTCCTCCCTCTCTCCTCTCTCCTCCCTCTCTCCCTCCCTCTTACACTCCCTCCCTCCCTCCCTACCTCCCTCCCTCCCTCTCTCCTCTCTCCCTCCCTCTCTACTCTCTCCCTCCCTCCCTCCCTCTTACACTCCCTCCCTCCCTACCTCCCTCCCTCTCTCTTTCTTCCTCCCTCCCTCTCTCTTTCTTCCTCCCTCTCTCCTCTCTCCCTCCCTCTCTCCCTCCCTCCCTCCCTCCCTACCTCCCTCCCTCCCTCTCTCTTTCTTCCTCCCTCTCTCCTCTCTCCCTCCCTCTCTTCCTCCCTCTCTCCTCCTCTCTCCCACCCTCCCTCCCTCTTACACTCCCTCCTCCCTCCCTCCCTCCCTCCCTCCCTCTTACACTCCCTCTCTCCTCTCTCCCTCCCTTCCTCCCTCCCTCCCTCCCTCCCTCCCTCCTTCTCCACCCCCTCCCTCCCTCCCTCCCTCCCTCCCTCCCTCCCTCCCTCCTTCTCCACCCCCCTCTCTCTCTCTCCTCCCCACTCCCAGACGGAGAAGTTCTCGGGGTGGTGTCTCCCCAGTCCCAGGACAGCCCCTCCCTTGGCTCCAGGCCGACGGAGCCAGATCCAGATCCAGCCCAGGAGGAGCACGACAACATGAAGAACATGCTCAACACCTCCAGCGGTACCGACCACCAGGGGAACCAGCGCCGCAACCGAGGCTACCGCAGTAAGACCCACGGGGGTGCAGACACACCAATACACACCCCCAGCAGGACCTCTGTCTGCTAGCATGGTGCTCGCTCTGGAATGGGTTGGCATTTCAAGCATAATGAAGGGGAATAAATCAGTGCATCCCAGCAGTCTCTGGAGGGAACCATGTGTATATATATACACACACACTCTCTCTCTCTCTCTCACTCACTCACTCACTCACTCACTCACTCACTCACTCACACACTATCGTTCAAAAGTTTGGGGTCACTTAGAAATGTCCTTGTTTATCAAAGAAAAGCACAAAAAAAAAGTAAATTAAAATTGATCAGAAATACAGTGTAGACATTGTTAATGTTGTGAATGACTGTTGTAGCTGGAAACGGCAGATTTTGTTTTTAAATGGAATATCTACATAGGTGTAACAGAGGCCCATTATCAGCAACCATCACTCCTGTGTTCCAATGGCACGTTGTGTTAGCTTTAAGCTAAAGTTTGATTTGATTTCGTCCCCAGGTCTCGGCCCAGTTAGTCCATCCCAGATGTCTGTAGCCAAAGAGGACGGTGCTAGCTCCCAGGATGATGCTACGGATGAGATCATGGATCGGCTCGTCAAGTCTGTTACCAGGAGCCCCTCAGAGAGGCCGTCCAGCCCCAAGACACGCAAACGCTCGCGCCTCAACAGGAAGTCGTGTGAGTACGACAACATGGAGAGGAGGGCCCTTTAGGTAGACCAGAGCCTGTTGTTGTATTGATCCCTTCAACTAAACCAGCCTTGTACTATGTAGAGGCTGCTGTCCTACCATTACATACAGCTCCCACCGTTCATCACTAGCCTTGTACTATGTAGAGGCTGCTGTCCTACCATTACATACAGCTCCCACCGTTCATCACTAGCCTTGTACTATGTAGAGGCTGCTGTATTACCATTACATACAGCTCCCACCGTTCATCACTAGCCTTGTACTATGTAGAGAGGCTGCTGTATTACCATTACATACAGCTCCCACCGTTCATCACTAGCCTTGTACTATGTAGAGAGGCTGCTGTCCTACCATTACATACAGCTCCCACCGTTCATCACTAGCCTTGTACTATGTAGAGAGGCTGCTGTCCTACCATTACATACAGCTCCCACCGTTCATCACTAGCCTTGTACTATGTAGAGGCTGCAGTCCTACCATTACATACAGCTCCCACCGTTCATCACTAGCCTTGTACTATGTAGAGAGGCTGCTGTCCTACCATTACATACAGCTCCCACCGTTCATCACTAGCCTTGTACTATGTAGAGAGGCTGCTGTACTACCATTACATACAGCTCCCACCGTTCATCACTAGCCTTGTACTATGTAGAGAGGCTGCTGTACTACCATTACATACAGCTCCCACCGTTCATCACTAGCCTTGTACTATGTAGAGGCTGCTGTATTACCATTACATACAGCTCCCACCGTTCATCACTAGCCTTGTACTATGTAGAGAGGCTGCTGTATTACCATTACATACAGCTCCCACCGTTCATCACCAGCCTTGTACTATGTAGAGAGCCTGCTGTCCTACCATTACATACAGCTCCCACCGTTCATCACTAGCCTTGTACTATGTAGAGGCTGCTGTACTACCATTACATACAGCTCCCACCGTTCATCACTAGCCTTGTACTATGTAGAGGCTGCTGTCCTACCATTACATACAGCTCCCACCGTTCATCACTAGCCTTGTACTATGTAGAGAGGCTGCTGTCCTACCATTACATACAGCTCCCACCGTTCATCACTAGCCTTGTGCTATGTAGAGGCTGCTGTCCTACCATTACATACAGCTCCCACCGTTCATCACTAGCCTTGTACTATGTAGAGAGGCTGCTGTCCTACCATTACATACAGCTCCCACCGTTCATCACCAGCCTTGTACTATGTAGAGGCTGCTGTACTACCATTACATACAGCTCCCACCGTTCATCACTAGCCTTGTACTATGTAGAGAAGCTGCTGTCCTACCATTACATACAGCTCCCACCGTTCATCACTAGCCTTGTACTATGTAGAGAGGCTGCTGTCCTACCATTACATACAGCTCCCACCGTTCATCACTAGCCTTGTACTATGTAGAGAGGCTGCTGTCCTACCATTACATACAGCTCCCACCGTTCATCACTAGCCTTGTACTATGTAGAGGCTGCTGTACTACCATTACATACAGCTCCCACCGTTCATCACTAGCCTTGTACTATGTAGAGGCTGCTGTACTACCATTACATACAGCTCCCACCGTTCATCACCAGCCTTGTACTATGTAGAGAGGCTGCTGTCCTACCATTACATACAGCTCCCACCGTTCATCACTAGCCTTGTACTATGTAGAGAGGCTGCTGTCCTACCATTACATACAGCTCCCACCGTTCATCACTAGCCTTGTACTATGTAGAGGCTGCTGTACTACCATTACATACAGCTCCCACCGTTCATCACTAGCCTTGTACTATGTAGAGAGGCTGCTGTACTACAGTGCCTTGCGAAAGTATTCGGCCCCCTTGAACTTTGCGACCTTTTGCCACATTTCAGGCTTCAAACATAAAGATATAAAACTGTATTTTTTTGTGAAGAATCAACAACAAGTGGGACACAATCATGAAGTGGAATGACATTTATTGGATATTTCAAACTTTTTTTAACAAATCAAAAACTGAAAAATTGGGTGCAAAATTATTCAGCCCCTTTACTTTCAGTGCAGCAAACTCTCTCCAGAAGTTCAGTGAGGATCTCTGAATGATCCAATGTTGACCTAAATGACTAATGATGATAAATACAATCCACCTGTGTGTAATCAAGTCTCCGTATAAATGCACCTGCACTGTGATAGTCTCAGAGGTCCGTTAAAAGCGCAGAGAGCATCATGAAGAACAAGGAACACACCAGGCAGGTCCGAGATACTGTTGTGAAGAAGTTTAAAGCCGGATTTGGATACAAAAAGATTTCCCAAGCTTTAAACATCCCAAGGAGCACTGTGCAAGCGATAATATTGAAATGGAAGGAGTATCAGACCACTGCAAATCTACCAAGACCTGGCAGTCCCTCTAAACTTTCAGCTCATACAAGGAGAAGACTGATCAGAGATGCAGCCAAGAGGCCCATGATCACTCTGGATGAACTGCAGAGATCTACAGCTGAGGTCGGAGACTCTGTCCATAGGACAACAATCAGTTGTATATTGCACAAATCTGGCCTTCATGGAAGAGTGGCAAGAAGAAAGCCATTTCTTAAAGATATCCATAAAAAGTGTTGTTTAAAGTTTGCCACAAGCCACCTGGGAGACACACCAAACATGTGGAAGAAGGTGCTCTGGTCAGATGAAACCAAAATTGAACTTTTTGGCAACAATGCAAAACGTTATGTTTGGCGTAAAAGCAACACAGCTCATCACCCTGAACACACCATACCCACTGTCAAACATGGTGGTGGCAGCATCATGGTTTTGGCCTGCTTTTCTTCAGCAGGGACAGGGAAGATGGTTAAAATTGATGGGAAGATGGGTGGAGCCAAATACAGGACCATTCTGGAAGAAAACCTGATGGAGTCTGCAAAAGACCTGAGACTGGGACGGAGATTTGTCTTCCAACAAGACAATGATCCAAAACATAAAGCAAAATCTACAATGGAATGGTTCAAAAATAAACATATCCAGGTGTTAGAATGGCCAAGTCAAAGTCCAGACCTGAATCCAATCGAGAATCTGTGGAAAGAACTGAAAACTGCTGTTCACAAATGCTCTCCATCCAACCTCACTAGGCCCGAGCTGTTTTGCAAGGAGGAATGGGAAAAAATGTCAGTCTCTCGATGTGCAAAACTGATAGAGACATACCCCAAGCGACTTACAGCTGTAATCGCAGCAAAAGATGGCGCTACAAAGTATTAACTTAAGGGGGCTGAATAATTTTGCACGCCCAATTTTTCAGTTTTTGATTTAAAAAAGTTTGAAATATCCAATAAATGTCGTTCCACTTCATGATTGTGTCCCACTTGTTGTTGATTCTTCACAAAAAAAATAGTTTTATATCTTTATGTTTGAAGCCTGAAATGTGGCAAAAGGTCGCAAAGTTCAAGGGGGCCGAATACTTTCGCAAGGCACTGTACCATTCCATACAGCTCCCACCGTTCATCACTAGCCTTGTAGATGTGCAGGCTTTTGTTCAAGCCCAGCACCTAATTTAAAAATTTTTATTTATTTATTTAACTACTAGACGAGGCTTGGTGACTACTGTCTTCCCTCCACTCTGTAGTCCTACTAGACGAGGCTTGGTGACTACTGTCTTCCCTCCACTCTGTAGTCCTACTAGACGAGGCTTGGTGACTACTGTCTTCCCTCCACTCTCTAGTCCTACGAGACGAGGCTTGGTGACTACTGTCTTCCCTCCACTCTGTAGTCCTACTAGACTAGGCTTGGTGACTATTCTCTTCCCTCCACTCTGTAGTCCTACTAGATGAGGCTTGGTGACTACTGTCTTCATCCACTCTGTAGTCCTACTAGACGAGGCTTGGTGACGACTGTCTTCCCTCCACTCTGTAGACCTACTAGACGATGCTTGGTGACTACTGTCTTCCCTCCACTCTGTAGTCCTACTAGACGAGGCTTGGTGACTACTGTCTTCCCTCCACTCTGTAGTCCTACGAGACGAGGCTTGGTGACTACTGTCTTCCCTCCACTCTGTAGTCCTACTAGACGAGGCTTGGTGACTACTGTCTTCCCTCCACTCTGTAGTCCTACGAGACGAGGCTTGGTGACTACTGTCTTCCCTCCACTCTGTAGTCCTACGAGACGAGGCTTGGTGACTACTGTCTTCCCTCCACTCTGTAGTCCTACTAGACAAGGCTTGGTGACTACTGTCTTCCCTCCACTCTGTAGTCCTACTAGACGAGGCTTGGTGACGACTGTCTTCCCTCCACTCTGTAGTCCTACTAGACGAGGCTTGGTGACCACTGTCTTCCCTCCACTCTGTAGTCCTACTAGACGAGGCTTGGTGACTACTGTCTTCCCTCCACTCTGTAGTCCTACTAGACGAGGCTTGGTGACCACTGTCTTCCCTCCACTCTGTAGTCCTACTAGACGAGGCTTGGTGACTACTGTCTTCCCTCCACTCTGTAGTCCTACTTGACGAGGCTTGGTGACCACTGTCTTCCCTCCACTCTGTAGTCCTTCTAGACGAGGCTTGGTGACCACTGTCTTCCCTCCACTCTGTAGTCCTACTAGACGAGGCTTGGTGACCACTGTCTTCCCTCCACTCTGTAGTCCTACGAGGCTTGGTGACTACTGTCTTCCCTCCACTCTGTAGTCCTACTAGACGAGGCTTGGTGACTACTGTCTTCCCTCCACTCTGTAGTCCTACTTGACGAGGCTTGGTGACCACTGTCTTCCCTCCAATCTGTAGTCCTACGAGGCTTGGTGACTACTGTCTTCCCTCCACTCTGTAGTCCTACGAGGCTTGGTGACTAATGTCTTCCCTCCACTCTGTAGTCCTACGAGGCTTGGTGACTACTGTCTTCCCTCCACTCTGTAGTCCTACGAGGCTTGGTGACTGTCTTCCCTCCACTCTGTAGTCCTACAAGGCTTGGTGACTACTGTCTTCCCTCCACTCTGTAGTCCTACTAGACGAGGCTTGGTGACTACTGTCTTCCCTCCACTCTGTAGTCCTACAAGGCTTGGTGACGACTGTCTTCCCTCCACTCTGTAGTCCTACTAGACGAGGCTTGGTGACTACTGTCTTCCCTCCACGCTGTAGTCCTACAAGGCTTGGTGACGACTGTCTTCCCTCCACTCTGTAGTCCTACTAGACGAGGCTTGGTGACTACTGTCTTCCCTCCACTCTGTAGTCCTACAAGGCTTGGTGACGACTGTCTTCCCTCCACTCTGTAGTCCTACGAGGCTTGGTGACTACTGTCTTCCCTCCACTCTGTAGTCCTACTAGACGAGGCTTGGTGACTACTGTCTTCCCTCCCTCTGTAGTCCTACTAGACGAGGCTTGGTGACTACTGTCTTCCCTCCACTCTGTAGTCCTACTAGACGAGGCTTGGTGACCACTGTCTTCCCTCCACTCTGTAGTCCTACTAGACGAGGCTTGGTGACCACTGTCTTCCCTCCACTCTGTAGTCCTACGAGGCTTGGTGACTACTGTCTGCCCTCCACTCTGTAGTCCTACGAGGCTTGGTGACTACTGTCTGCCCTCCACTCTGTAGTCCTACGAGGCTTGGTGACCACTGTCTTCCCTCCACACTGTAGTCCTACGAGGCTTGGTGACTACTGTCTTCCCTCCACTCTGTAGTCCTACTAGACGAGGCTTGGTGACGACTGTCTTCCCTCCCCTCTGTAGTCCTACTAGACGAGGCTTGGTGACTACTGTCTTCCCTCCACTCTGTAGTCCTACTAGACGAGGCTTGGTGACCACTGTCTTCCCTCCACTCTGTAGTCCTACTAGACGAGGCTTGGTGACCACTGTCTTCCCTCCACTCTGTAGTCCTACGAGGCTTGGTGACTACTGTCTGCCCTCCACTCTGTAGTCCTACGAGGCTTGGTGACTACTGTCTGCCCTCCACTCTGTAGTCCTACGAGGCTTGGTGACCACTGTCTTCCCTCCACACTGTAGTCCTACTAGACGAGGCTTGGTGACTACTGTCTTCCCTCCACTCTGTAGTCCTACGAGGCTTGGTGACCACTGTCTTCCCTCCACTCTGTAGTCCTACGAGGCTTGGTGACTACTGTCTTCCCTCCACTCTGTAGTCCTACTAGACGAGACTTGGTGACTACTGTCTTCCCTCCACTCTGTAGTCCTACTAGACGAGGCTTGGTGACCACTGTCTTCCCTCCACTCTGTAGTCCTACTAGACGAGGCTTGGTGACTACTGTCTTCCCTCCACTCTGTAGTCCTACTAGACGAGGCTTGGTGACTACTGTCTTCCCTCCACTCTGTAGTACTACGAGACGAGGCTTGGTGACTACTGTCTTCCCTCCACTCTGTAGTCCTACGAGGCTTGGTGACCACTGTCTTCCCTCCACTCTGTAGTCCTACGAGGCTTGGTGACTACTGTCTTCCCTCCACTCTGTAGTCCTACTAGACGAGGCTTGGTGACTACTGTCTTCCCTCCACTCTGTAGTCCTACTAGACGAGGCTTGGTGACCACTGTCTTCCCTCCACTCTGTAGTCCTACTAGACGAGGCTTGGTGACCACTGTCTTCCCTCCACTCTGTAGTCCTACGAGGCTTGGTGACTACTGTCTGCCCTCCACTCTGTAGTCCTACGAGGCTTGGTGACTACTGTCTTCCCTCCACTCTGTAGTCCTACGAGGCTTGGTGACCACTGTCTTCCCTCCACTCTGTAGTCCTACGAGGCTTGGTGACTACTGTCTTCCCTCCACTCTGTAGTCCTACGAGACGAGGCTTGGTGACTACTGTCTTCCCTCCACTCTGTAGTCCTACGAGGCTTGGTGACTACTGTCTTCCCTCCACTCTGTAGTCCTACTTGACGAGGCTTGGTGACCACTGTCTTCCCTCCAATCTGTAGTCCTACGAGGCTTGGTGACTACTGTCTTCCCTCCACTCTGTAGTCCTACGAGGCTTGGTGACTACTGTCTTCCCTCCACTCTGTAGTCCTACGAGGCTTGGTGACTACTGTCTTCCCTCCACTCTGTAGTCCTACGAGGCTTGGTGACTACTGTCTTCCCTCCACTCTGTAGTCCTACGAGGCTTGGTGACTGTCTTCCCTCCACTCTGTAGTCCTACAAGGCTTGGTGACTACTGTCTTCCCTCCACTCTGTAGTCCTACTAGACGAGGCTTGGTGACTACTGTCTTCCCTCCACTCTGTAGTCCTACAAGGCTTGGTGACGACTGTCTTCCCTCCACTCTGTAGTCCTACTAGACGAGGCTTGGTGACTACTGTCTTCCCTCCACGCTGTAGTCCTACAAGGCTTGGTGACGACTGTCTTCCCTCCACTCTGTAGTCCTACTAGACGAGGCTTGGTGACTACTGTCTTCCCTCCACTCTGTAGTCCTACAAGTCTTGGTGACGACTGTCTTCCCTCCACTCTGTAGTCCTACGAGGCTTGGTGACTACTGTCTTCCCTCCACTCTGTAGTCCTACTAGACGAGGCTTGGTGACGACTGTCTTCCCTCCCCTCTGTAGTCCTACTAGACGAGGCTTGGTGACTACTGTCTTCCCTCCACTCTGTAGTCCTACTAGACGAGGCTTGGTGACCACTGTCTTCCCTCCACTCTGTAGTCCTACTAGACGAGGCTTGGTGACCACTGTCTTCCCTCCACTCTGTAGTCCTACGAGGCTTGGTGACTACTGTCTGCCCTCCACTCTGTAGTCCTATGAGGCTTGGTGACTACTGTCTGCCCTCCACTCTGTAGTCCTACGAGGCTTGGTGACCACTGTCTTCCCTCCACACTGTAGTCCTACTAGACGAGGCTTGGTGACTACTGTCTTCCCTCCACGCTGTAGTCCTACAAGGCTTGGTGACGACTGTCTTCCCTCCACTCTGTAGTCCTACAAGGCTTGGTGACTACTGTCTTCCCTCCACTCTGTAGTCCTACTAGACGAGGCTTGGTGACTACTGTCTTCCCTCCACTCTGTAGTCCTACAAGGCTTGGTGACGACTGTCTTCCCTCCACTCTGTAGTCCTACGAGGCTTGGTGACTACTGTCTTCCCTCCACTCTGTTGTCCTACTAGACGAGGCTTGGTGACGACTGTCTTCCCTCCCCTCTGTAGTCCTACTAGACGAGGCTTGGTGACTACTGTCTTCCCTCCACTCTGTAGTCCTACTAGATGAGGCTTGGTGACCACTGTCTTCCCTCCACTCTGTAGTCCTACTAGACGAGGCTTGGTGACCACTGTCTTCCCTCCACTCTGTAGTCCTACGAGGCTTGGTGACTACTGTCTGCCCTCCACTCTGTAGTCCTACGAGGCTTGGTGACTACTGTCTGCCCTCCACTCTGTAGTCCTACGAGGCTTGGTGACCACTGTCTTCCCTCCACTCTGTAGTCCTACGAGGCTTGGTGACCACTGTCTTCCCTCCACTCTGTAGTCCTACGAGGCTTGGTGACTACTGTCTTCCCTCCACTCTGTAGTCCTACTAGACGAGGCTTGGTGACTACTGTCTTCCCTCCACTCTGTAGTCCTACTAGACGAGGCTTGGTGACCACTGTCTTCCCTCCACTCTGTAGTCCTACGAGGCTTGGTGACGACTGTCTTCCCTCTTGGTCTCATTGTGATTCCACCTCCTGTACCTGAAAAGGGTCAAGGCGAGATGTGTGACGCCACCGAGGGATAAGCCCTTTTGTCCCTGTCTGTGTGTCTCTGTCCTTGTGTGTCCATCCACAGTATGATGTGTGTCCATAACAGAGGTTTATCTGGACAACAGAGCGTTATCTCCCTGAGCCCATAATATCTCTGTTGTTGGTTCCTCTCTAAAGATATCAGACACTACATAGTAAATACCCAGCTTTCATTCCCCCAGAAATGAAGAACTGATACCTGTTGTCAACTCAGTAACAAGAACAAAATGGTACCACTATATAGGGAATAGGGCTCTGGTCTATAGTAGTACCACTATATAGGGAATAGGGCTCTGGTCTATAGTAGTACCACTATATAGGGAATAGGGCTCTGGTCTATAGTAGTACCACTATATAGGGAATAGGGCTCTGGTCTATAGTAGTACCACTATATAGGGAATAGGGCTCTGGTCTATAGTAGTACCACTATATAGGGAATAGGGCTCTGGTCTGTAGTAGTACCACTATATAGGGAATAGGGCTCTGGTCTATAGTAGTACCACTATATAGGGAGTAGGGCTCTGGTCTATAGTAGTACCACTATATAGGGAGTAGGGCTCTGGTCTATAGTAGTACCACTATATAGGGAATAGGGCTCTGGTCTATAGTAGTACCACTATATAGGGAATAGGGCTCTGGTCTATAGTAGTACCACTATATAGGGAATAGGACTCTGGTCTATAGTAGTACCACTATATAGGGAATAGGGCTCTGGTCTATAGTAGTACCACTATATAGGGAATAGGACTCTGGTCTATAGTAGTACCACCATATAGGGAATAGGGCTCTGGTCTATAGTAGTACCACTATATAGGGAATAGGGCTCTGGTCTATAGTAGTACCACTATATAGGGAATAGGGCTCTGGTCTATAGTAGTATCACTATATAGGGAATAGGGCTCTGGTCTATAGTAGTACCACTATATAGGGAATAGGGCTCTGGTCTATAGTAGTACCACTATATAGGGAATAGGGCTCTGGTCTATAGTAGTACCACTATATAGGGAATAGGGCCCTGGTCTATAGTAGTACCACTATATAGGGAATAGGGCTCTGGTCTATAGTAGTACCACTATATAGGGAATAGGGCTCTGGTCTATAGTAGTACCACTATATAGGGAATAGGGCTCTGGTCTATAGTAGTACCACTATATAGGGAATAGGACTCTGGTCTATAGTAGTACCACTATATAGGGAATAGGGCTCTGGTCTATAGTAGTACCACTATATAGGGAATAGGGCTCTGGTCTATAGTAGTACCACTATATAGGGAATAGGACTCTGGTCTATAGTAGTACCACTATATAGGGAATAGGGCTCTGGTCTATAGTAGTACCACTATATAGGGAATAGGGCTCTGGTCTATAGTAGTACCACTATATAGGGAATAGGGCTCTGGTCTATAGTAGTACCACTATATAGGGAATAGGGCTCTGGTCTATAGTAGTACCACTATATAGGGAATAGGGCTCTGGTCTATAGTAGTACCACTATATAGGGAATAGGGCTCTGGTCTGTAATAGTGTACTACATAGGGAATAGGGCTCTGGTCTATAGTAGTACCACTATATAGGGAATAGGACTCTGGTCTATAGTAGTACCACTATATAGGGAATAGGGCTCTGGTCTATAGTAGTACCACTATATAGGGAATAGGGCTATGGTCTATAGTAGTACCACTATATAGGGAATAGGGCTCTGGTCTATAGTAGTACCACTATATAGGGAATAGGGCTCTGGTCTATAGTAGTACCACTATATAGGGAATAGGGCTCTGGTCTATAGTAGTACCACTATATAGGGAATAGGGCTCTGGTCTATAGTAGTACCACTATATAGGGAATAGGGCTCTGGTCTATAGTAGTACCACTATATAGGGAATAGGGCTCTGGTCTATAGTAGTACCACTATATAGGGAATAGGGCTCTGGTCTATAGTAGTACCACTATATAGGGAATAGGGCTCTGGTCTATAGTAGTACCACTATATAGGGAATAGGGCTCTGGTCTATAGTAGTACCACTATATAGGGAATAGGGCTCTGGTCTATAGTAGTACCACTATATAGGGAATAGGGCTCTGGTCAATAGTAGTACCACTATATAGGGAATAGGGCCCTGGTCTATAGTAGTACCACTATATAGGGAATAGGGCTCTGATCTATAGTAGTACTACTATATAGGGAATAGGGCTCTGGTCTATAGTATTACCACTATATAGGGAATAGGGCTCTGGCCTATAGTAGTACCACTATATAGGGAATAGGGCTCTGGTCTATAGTATTACCACTATATAGGGAATAGGGCTCTGGTCAATAGTAGTACCACTATATAGGGAATAGGGCCCTGGTCTATAGTAGTACCACTATATAGGGAATAGGGCTCTGATCTATAGTAGTACCACTATATAGGGAATAGGGCTCTGGTCTATAGTAGTACCACTATATAGGGAATAGGGCTCTGGTCTATAGTAGTACCACTATATAGGGAATAGGGCTCTGGTCTATAGTAGTACCACTATATAGGGAATAGGGCTCTGGTCTATAGTAGTACCACTATATAGGGAATAGGGCTCTGGTCTATAGTAGTACCACTATATAGGGAATAGGGCTCTGGTCTATAGTAGTACCACTATATAGGGAATAGGGCTCTGGTCAATAGTAGTACCACTATATAGGGAATAGGGCTCTGGTCTATAGTAGTACCACTATATAGGGAATAGGGCTCTGGTCTATAGTAGTACCACTATATAGGGAATAGGGCTCTGGTCTATAGTAGTACCACTATATAGGGAATAGGGCTCTGGTCTATAGTAGTATCACTATATAGGGAATAGGGCTCTGGTCTATAGTAGTACCACTATATAGGGAATAGGGCTCTGGTCTATAGTAGTACCACTATATAGGGAATAGGGCTCTGGTCTATAGTAGTACCACTATATAGGGAATAGGGCTCTGGTCTATAGTAGTACCACTATATAGGGAATAGGGCTCTGGTCTATAGTAGTACCACTATATAGGGAATAGGGCTCTGGTCTATAGTAGTACCACTATATAGGGAATAGGGCTCTGGTCTATAGTAGTACCACTATATAGGGAATAGGGCTCTGGTCTATAGTAGTACCACTATATAGGGAATAGGGCTCTGGTCTATAGTAGTACCACTATATAGGGAATAGGGCTCTGGTCTAAAGTAGTACCACTATATAGGGAATAGGGCTCTGGTCTATAGTAGTACCACTATATAGGGAATAGGGCTCTGGTCTATCGTAGTACCACTATATAGGGAATAGGGCTCTGGTCTATAGTAGTACCACTATATAGGGAATAGGGCTCTGGTCTATAGTAGTACCACTATATAGGGAATAGGGCTCTGGTCTATAGTAGTACCACTATACAGGGAATAGGGCTCTGGTCTATAGTAGTACCACTATATAGGGAATAGGACTCTGGTCTATAGTAGTACAACTATATAGGGAATATGACTCTGGTCTATAGTAGTACCACTATATAGGGAATAGGGCTCTGGTCTATAGTAGTACAACTATATAGGGAATAGGGCTCTGGTCTATAGTAGTACCACTATATAGGGCTCTGGTCTATAGTAGTACAACTATATAGGGAATAGGACTCTGGTCTATAGTAGTACCACTATATAGGGAATAGGGCTCTGGTCTATAGTAGTACCACTATATAGGGCTCTGGTCTATAGTAGTACAACTATATAGGACTCTGGTCTATAGTAGTACCACTATATAGGGAATAGGGCTCTGGTCTATAGTAGTACCACTATATAGGACTCTGGTCTATAGTAGTACAACTATATAGGGAATAGGACTCTGGTCTATAGTAGTACCACTATATAGGGAATAGGGCTCTGGTCTATAGTAGTACCACTATATAGGGAATAGGGCTCTGGTCTATAGTAGTACCACTATATAGGGAATAGGACTCTGGTCTATAGTAGTACCACTATATAGGGAATAGGGCTCTGGTCTATAGTAGTACCACTATATAGGGAATAGGGCTCTGGTCTATAGTAGTACCACTATATAGGGAATAGGGCTCTGGTCTGTAATAGTGTACTACATAGGGAATAGGGCTCTGGTCTATAGTAGTACCACTATATAGGGAATAGGACTCTGGTCTATAGTAGTACCACTATATAGGGAATAGGGCTCTGGTCTATAGTAGTACCACTATATAGGGAATAGGGCTCTGGTCTATAGTAGTACCACTATATAGGGAATAGGGCTCTGGTCTATAGTAGTACCACTATATAGGGAATAGGGCTCTGGTCTATAGTAGTACCACTATATAGGGAATAGGACTCTGGTCTATAGTAGTACCACTATATAGGGAATAGGGCTCTGGTCTATAGTAGTACCACTATATAGGGAATAGGGCTCTGGTCTATAGTAGTACCACTATATAGGGAATAGGGCTCTGGTCTATAGTAGTACCACTATATAGGGAATAGGGCTCTGGTCTATAGTAGTACCACTATATAGGGAATAGGGCTCTGGTCTATAGTAGTACCACTATATAGGGAATAGGGCTCTGGTCTATAGTAGTACCACTATATAGGGAATAGGGCTCTGGTCTATAGTAGTACCACTATATAGGGAATAGGGCTCTGGTCTATAGTAGTACCACTATATAGGGAATAGGGCTCTGGTCTATAGTAGTACCACTATATAGGGAATAGGGCTCTGGTCTATAGTAGTACCACTATATAGGGAATAGGGCTCTGGTCTATAGTAGTACCACTATATAGGGAATAGGGCTCTGGTCTATAGTAGTACCACTATATAGGGAATAGGGCTCTGGTCTAAAGTAGTACCACTATATAGGGAATAGGGCTCTGGTCTATAGTAGTACCACTATATAGGGAATAGGGCTCTGGTCTATAGTAGTACCACTATATAGGGAATAGGGCTCTGGTCTATAGTAGTACCACTATATAGGGAATAGGGCTCTGGTCTATAGTAGTACCACTATATAGGGAATAGGGCTCTGGTCTATAGTAGTACCACTATAAAGGGAATAGGGCTCTGGTCTATAGTAGTATCACTATATAGGGAGTAGGGCTCTGGTCTATAGTAGTACCACTATATAGGGAATAGGGCTCTGGTCTATAGTAGTACCACTATATAGGGAATAGGGCTCTGGTCTATAGTAGTACCACTATATAGGGAATAGGGCTCTGGTCTATAGTAGTATCACTATATAGGGAATAGGGCTCTGGTCTATAGTAGTATCACTATATAGGGAATAGGGCTCTGGTCTATAGTAGTACCACTATATAGGGAATAGGGCTCTGGTCTATAGTAGTACCACTATATAGGGAATAGGGCTCTGGTCTATAGTAGTATCACTATATAGGGAATAGGGCTCTGGTCTATAGTAGTACCACTATATAGGGAATAGGGCTCTGGTCTATAGTAGTACCACTATATAGGGAATAGGGCTCTGGTCTATAGTAGTACCACTATATAGGGAATAGGGCTCTGGTCTATAGTAGTACCACTATATAGGGAATAGGGCTCTGGTCTATAGTAGTACCACTATATAGGGAATAGGGCTCTGGTCTATAGTAGTATCACTATATAGGGAATAGGGCTCTGGTCTATAGTAGTATCACTATATAGGGAATAGGGCTCTGGTCTATAGTAGTACCACTATATAGGGAATAGGGCTCTGGTCTATAGTAGTACCACTATATAGGGAATAGGGCTCTGGTCTATAGTAGTATCACTATATAGGGAATAGGGCTCTGGTCTATAGTAGTACCACTATATAGGGAATAGGGCTCTGGTCTATAGTAGTACCACTATATAGGGAATAGGGCTCTGGTCTATAGTAGTACCACTATATAGGGAATAGGGCTCTGGTCTATAGTAGTACCACTATATAGGGAATAGGGCTCTGGTCTATAGTAGTACCACTATATAGGGAATAGGGCTCTGGTCTATAGTATACCACTATATAGGGAATAGGACTCTGGTCTATAGTAGTACCACTATATAGGGAATAGGGCTCTGGTCTATAGTAGTACCACTATATAGGGAATAGGGCTCTGGTCTATAGTAGTACCACTATATAGGGAATAGGACTCTGGTCTATAGTAGTACCACTATATAGGGAATAGGGCTCTGGTCTATAGTAGTACCACTATATAGGGAATAGGGCTCTGGTCTATAGTAGTACCACTATATAGGGAATAGGGCTCTGGTCTATAGTAGTGCCACTATATAGGGAATAGGGCTCTGGTCTATAGTAGTGCCACTATATAGGGAATAGGGCTCTGGTCTATAGTAGTATCACTATATAGGGAATAGGACTCTGGTCTATAGTAGTACCACTATATAGGGAATAGGACTCTGGTCTATAGTAGTACCACTATATAGGGAATAGGGCTCTGGTCTATAGTAGTACCACTATATAGGGAATAGGGCCCTGGTCTATAGTAGTACCACTATATAGGGAATAGGGCTCTGGTCTATAGTAGTACCACTATATAGGGAATAGGGCTCTGGTCTATAGTAGTACCACTATATAGGGAATAGGGCCCTGGTCTATAGTAGTACCACTATATAGGGAATAGGGCTCTGGTCTATAGTAGTACCACTATATAGGGAATAGGGCTCTGGTCTATAGTAGTAACACTATATAGGGAATAGGGCTCTGGTCTATAGTAGTACCACTATATAGGGAATAGGGCTCTGGTCTATAGTAGTACCACTATATAGGGAATAGGGCTCTGGTCTATAGTAGTACCACTATATAGGGAATAGGGCTCTGGTCTATAGTAGTACCACTATATAGGGAATAGGGCTCTGGTCTATAGTAGTACCACTATATAGGAAATAGGGCTCTGGTCTATAGTAGTACCACTATATAGGGAATAGGGCTCTGGTCTATAGTAGTCTACAGTAGTCTACAGTAGTCTATAGTAGTCTATAGTAGTCTATAGTAGTCTATAGTAGTCTATAGTAGTCTATAGTAGTCTATAGTAGTCTATAGTAGTCTATAGTAGTCTACAGTAGTCTACAGTAGTCTATAGTAGTCTACAGTAGTCTACAGTAGTCTACAGTAGTCTACAGTAGTCTACAGTAGTCTATAGTAGTCTACAGTAGTCTACAGTAGTCTACAGTAGTCTACAGTAGTCTACAGTAGTCTATAGTAGTCTATAGTAGTCTATAGTAGTCTACAGTAGTCTACAGTAGTCTACAGTAGTCTACAGTAGTCTATAGTAGTCTATAGTAGTCTATAGTAGTCTATAGTAGTCTATAGTAGTCTACAGTAGTCTACAGTAGTCTACAGTAGTCTACAGTAGTCTACAGTAGTCTACAGTAGTCTACAGTAGTCTATAGTAGTCTATAGTAGTCTATAGTAGTCTACAGTAGTCTATAGTAGTCTATAGTAGTCTATAGTAGTCTATAGTAGTCTATAGTAGTCTACAGTAGTCTACAGTAGTCTACAGTAGTCTACAGTAGTCTATAGTAGTCTATAGTAGTCTACAGTAGTCTATAGTAGTCTACAGTAGTCTACAGTAGTCTACAGTAGTCTATAGTAGTCTATAGTAGTCTATAGTAGTCTATAGTAGTCTACAGTAGTCTACAGTAGTCTACAGTAGTCTATAGTAGTCTATAGTAGTCTACAGTAGTCTATAGTAGTCTATAGTAGTCTATAGTAGTCTATAGTAGTCTATAGTAGTCTATAGTAGTCTACAGTAGTCTAGTAATCTATAGTAGTCTATAGTAGTCTATAGTAGTCTATAGTAGTCTATAGTAGTCTATAGTAGTCTATAGTAGTCTACAGTAGTCTATAGTAGTCTACAGTAGTCTATCCTCCGGACCAGTGGGAGCTGTGAAATGGGTATGTGGGTTTTTTTTATCCCTGAGACGGTGCGTTGACGTGGTAACGTGTGTGTGTGTGTTTCCCCTGTGTGTGCATTGTTCTCATTTAGTTTGACATGGTGTTTCTGTGTGTTGCAGTGAGGAGGACACTGAAGAGCGGACTAAGTGTTGACGTGGTTCAGGCTCTGGGACTCGGCAACAAGACTGGAGACAAGCTCTGAACACACAGAGAGACCTACAGACTGGAGACAAGCTCTGAACACACACAGAGAGAGACCACACACAGACTGGAGACAAGCTCTGAACACACAGAGAGACCTACACCGACTGGAGACAAGCTCTGAACACAGAGAGACCTACAGACTGGAGACACCTACACAGACTGGAGACCAGCTCTGAACACAAAGAGAGACCTACACAGACTGGAGACCAGCTCTGAACACACACACAGAGAGACTTACACAGACTGGAGACCAGCTCTGAACACACAGAGAGACCTACACAGACTGGAGACAAGCTCTGAACGCACAGAGAGACCTACACAGACTGGAGACAAGCTCTGAACGCACAGAGAGACCTACACAGACTGGAGACAAGCTCTGAACGCACAGAGAGACCTACACAGACTGGAGACAAGCTCTGAACGCACACACAGCACCACCAGACACACCAGCCATGAAGAGGAAGGATGAAGCTCGTACCGAGGGTCTGGATCTTAGAAAGTCCTGACGTGACAGAAAGAAGAGACAGTACATGTAGGAAGGACATGCTGGTGCTGACTACAGTACCCCCCCCCTCCCACAATGCTTTGGGCTTGTTCCTGTCTCACTACAAAACAACCGTTTATATTTTACAGGAAAACGTGAGAACTCTTGTTCATTGGGGTTTTTCCCTCTAAATGGTCTCTTGACAGAACCTGGCTGAAGCAGTGTTTCAGGTGTGGATTTAAATATTCAGATGTTTTGGTGTCGTAAACGTCCTGATGTATCATATTGAATAAATATATATATACAGTGTGAAGGACATTTAACTGAACATTAAGGACAGACGTCACTATATTTTAAAGGTTATACTGTGTGTCTGGAGTCAGGGTGGAGGGGGGGGGGGGGTAACAGGATGTTTTAGTCGGGAAGTGGTTGAATATAAATTTTAATGGATCCGATGTTATTAACTTTATAATTATAGATAGTCTGTTCTATACGTTGTTATATAGAGGTTATGTTGAGTCTGGTCTCAGACCACACACACACCGAGAGAGATGTCTCACACACACACACACCGAGAGAGATGTCTCACACACACACACCGAGAGAGATGTCACACACACACACACACCGAGAGAGATGTCTCACACACACACACCGAGAGAGATGTCACACACACACCAAGAGAGATGTCTCACACACACACACCAAGAGAGAGACCTCTGGTCATATAGAACGACCTCTGGTCATATAGAACAACCTCTGGTCATATAGAACAACCTCTGGTCATATAGAACAACCTCTGGTCATGTAGAGCAACCTCTGGTCATGTAGAACAGTATAGAACAACCCTACACCCATATTGTTAAGTTTAATTCCACTCCGCGTAACATCGCCACTCTGGTCTCCAACGTGCACAGTAGCGATGAACTAACGGTGACCTCTGTTTCCGAGGTACACGGTATTGTGTGTATATATATAGAGAGATGTGTTCACGTTGAAGAACAACATATTGTTATGTACAGGGGGGGGGTTGATCCACACAGTCTCTCTTTGAAATGCAGTCATTTAAGGGCAGCGTTGTGGAGGAAGCCGTGACTGTGATATGTACAGAATAAAGAGATGTCTGCTTGCACAGGGAGGTGGGGTACGATACAATGGCAAGGAAAACGCTGTCATGACTTCACTATTTCTGATCACGTGTTCACTACCGGTACCTGAATTGAGTACAGGTGTGTGTACCTGTGTGTGTACCTGTGTGTGTACCTGTGTGTATTGAGTTGTTAATACCTGTGTGTATTGAGGTGTGTGTACCTGTGTGTATTGAGGTGTGTGTGTACCTGTGTGTATTGAGTTGTTAATAACTGTGTGTATTGAGGTGTGTGTACCTGTGTGTATATGAAGTATGTTTGTTCTAGGTGAATAGAACAACATCTGGTCGTACTGCATGTTGTTTACACATTCACTATGTTCTGTAGATATATGTACTCCACGGCTGTGTCCCAAATCACACCCTATTCCCTATATACAGTCCCATATCTCACCCTATTCCCTATATACAGTCCCATATGTAGAACAACCCATTCCCTATATACAGTCCCATATCGCACCCTATTCCCTATATACAGTCCCATATCTCACCCTCTATTCCCTATATACAGTCCCATATCGCACCCTATTCCCTATATACAGTCCCATATCTGTTTCCGAGCACCCTATTCCCTATATACAGTCCCATATCGCACCCTAGGATGGAAGCCGTTCCCTATATACAGTCCCATATCGCACCCTATTCCCTATATACAGTCCCATATCGCACCCTATTCCCTATATACAGTCCCATATTGAGGTGTGTGTGTACCTATTCCCTATATACAGTAGTTCCACGCTGGTGTCCCAAATCACACCATGTTGTTTATTTCACCTATATACAGTCCCATATCGCACCCTATTCCCTATATACAGTCCCATATCGCACCCTATTCCCTATATACAGTCCCATATCGCACCCTATTCCCTATATACAGTCCCATATCGCACCCTATTCCCTATATACAGTAGTTCCACGCTGGTGTCCCAAATCACACCCTATTCCCTATATACAGTCCCATATCGCACCCTATTCCCTATATACAGTAGTACACTACTTTTGACTAGAGCCCATAGGGCTCTGTTTAAAAGTACTGCAATATGTAGGGAGAAGGGTGCCATTTTAAAACGTACCCCACTTCTGTCCCTATTCTGAGGCACATATGTTAAACATACACCCCTCTTCCTCCTCTCTGAATGTTTTCTGGTTATTAAACCCTCTTCCTCCTCTCTGAATGTTTTCTCCTTATTAAACCCTGTTTGAAATGTATTTGAACCTTCCAGGAAAGATAACCTGTTATTGTATGACACAGTGTTCTGCCTGCTGTTACATTGCCCGTTTCTATCTTACGATCGTTACGATCTAAGCTGAGGACACGATGGCCGTGTTATGAAACCGTCTGTCTGGACACAGGAGCGACGGCAAACTGTAACTAAATGCTCAATGGTTGTAATAATGCCTAATTGAAATCTTATTTTAATAGTGTTTTATTGTGATATGTTTCCCAACTGAATAAATAAAAAAACATCTTCAAGCATACCGTCTACTGTACCAATGTTATTCTTTCACTGCCATTGTGTTGGGTTACATTGCCTTGTGGCTCTAGTAGTAAACTGTCTCAAACTTTCACAGGATGCTACGGTCAAGAGTAGTGGTCTTTCATCTTTCAGAATGCTAGTCAAGAGTAGTGGTCTTTCACAGAACTGCTACGGTCAAGAGGCTGGTCTTTTGGGTCACAAAATGCTACGGTTAAGGTCGTGGTCTTTCACAGAATGCTACGAGAGTCAAGAGAGTGGTCTTTCACATAATGCTACGGTCAGGTGTCATCTTGCACAGAATGATAGTCAAGAAAAGTCGTCTTTAAAAATGACGCAATACATTTAACGAAAGCGCTTCGTCAGATCGTGCTCACTGCTGTGATGCCCTCCCCGCGATGTAATGGCTCTTTAACCCGGCTCGGTCGCTACCCGCTTCTCCGACCACCTCTTAGAGTTTGGGTCACCCCGTGGCAAGATCGGCTATGCCAGCCGGTAGAGGAACCGTCCGCGACTGTGTTACCGCTAGCGTAATGCTTAATGAGAGAGTGGGAATGGAGCTACGTGTTGTTGATATTGTAAACCGGTGACCAGGTATCGTCCCTACGTCGTGTCCTTCTTATCTTACCGCCGGTACTCAAGCAATTGATGGGGTGTATAAAAAAGAGAATAGAAGATGACGCGAGGGCTGTTTTAGTGAGTTTAACGTAAAGGAAGATGATCCTCGTCAGTGTGCCTGTGAAGTCCTTCTGCTTTCGGTATTCGGTAAAGATGCGGATGAATGGTCCCCGCGACAGAAAGCTTCGTTTCTTCCGGACCTGGGGCTGCGTATTTAAAGACAACCCTAGTCCGTCAACTACCCGCTTTCCGACCACCTCTCTAGACCGAATGGTCAGGTTTAAAGCCCCGGGAGGATGAATGGTCGCCGGGTATTTAAAGCCTTGATGCCCGGTCCGCCGAGGAACCGTCCGCGACCACGGAGGACGGTCAGCTAGGTATCGCACCGCCACGGCAGGGGTTTTAGATGGTGCAATGGGAATGGAGCTTCTTCAATGGTCAGCTAGATTTAAAGAGAAGTCCTTCATTATCGCTATATGGATCCTGGTGGCAGCTAGAGTGTCGCGAAAATCCGTAAGATGAATGGTCATCTGACCCTTTTCTAGATGAATGTACTGGCATATAACCTTCTAGAGTTGGTCCAAGCAAGATGAATGGTCATTTGATCTTTGATGAATGGTATCCCTTATAGATGAATCTATAAAAGCTATTTTCAGCTAGCAAACCTATAAATATGGCTATGACACATGCAGGGCTGTTTAGTCTATTTGACGACCTTAAACTATTTTAACCGTAAAGTTCGATGTAACAGGAATGACCAGCGATCACTAAAGAAAAGTCCTTCTAGATGAATGGTCATCGAGGTACAGTGGGGCAAAAAAGTATTTAGTCAGACCACCAATTGTGCAAGTTCTCCCACTTAAAACAGATGAGGCCTGTCATTTTCATCATAGGTACACTTCATCTATGACAGACAAAATGAGAAGATAAATCCAGAAAATCAACATTATAGTTATAACCATGTTTTTACAGGACTGACCATTTTATAGTTATAAATTATGAGGAAAATAATATTATAGTATAGTTATAACCATGTTATGAGGCTATACAGGACTGACCATCCATCAACATTATAGTTATAACCATGTTATGAGACTATACAGGACTGACCATCCATGATATCAACATTATAGTTATAACCATGTTATGAGACTATACAGGACTGACCATCCATGATATCAACATTATAGTTATAACCATGTTATGAGACTATACAGGACTGACCATCCATGATATCAACCATGTATAGTTATAATCCATGTTATGAGGCTATACAGGACTGACCATCCATCAACATTATAGTTATAACCATGTTATGAGACTATACAGGACTGACCATCCATGATATCAACATTATAGTTATAACCATGTTATGAGGCTATACAGGACTGACCATCCATCAACATTATAGTTATAACCATGTTATGAGACTATACAGGACTGACCATCCATCAACATTATAGTTATAACCATGTTATGAGACTATACAGGACTGACCATCCATCAACATTATAGTTATAACCATGTTATGAGGCTATACAGGACTGACCATCCATGATATCAACATTATAGTTATAACCATGTTATGAGACTATACAGGACTGACCATCCATGATATCAACATTATAGTTATAACCATGTTATGAGGCTATACAGGACTGACCATCCATCAACATTATAGTTATAACCATGTTATGAGACTATACAGTGTTTGTTTACATTTACTTTGTTTACAAACATTGGAGAAAAAACAGTTTATATTCTGGGTTGGAGTTTAACAGTTGAACGAAGTTCAATAAGCATTGATAAGTTATATTCTTCAAGAATCACTGGCTTTATACACACGCACACACGCACGCGCACACACACACACATACACACACACACACATACACACACACAGTACCTGTCAAATGTTTGGACCGACTCATTCAAGGGTTTCTCTTTCTGTTTTACTGTTTTCTACATTGTAGAATAATAGTGATTACATCACAACTATAAAATAACACATATGGAATAATGTTGTAACCAAAAAAGTGTTAAACAAATCAAAATATATTTTATATTATGTATATTATTATATTATTTATATATGAGATTCTTCAAAGTTGCCATCCCTTTCCTTTGATGACAGCTTTGCACATGCTTGGCATTCTGTCAACCAGCTTCACCTGGAATGGTTGAGACCATAGTGGTGTCTGTCAACCAGCTTCACCTGGAATGGTTGAGACCATAGTGGTGTCTGTCAACCAGCTTCACCTGGAATGGTTGAGACCATAGTGGTCTCTGTCAACCAGCGGTCTGGTTGAGACCATAGTGGTGTCTGTCAACCAGCGGTCTATGACATTATAGTGGTCTATGACATTATAGTGGTCTCTGACATCGCAGTGGTCTTTGACATCGCAGTGGCCTCTGACATCGCAGTGGTCTATGACATCGCAGTGGTCTCTGACATCGCAGTGGTCTTTGACATCGCAGTGGTCTCTGACATCGCAGTGGTCTTTGACATCACAGTGGTCTTTGACATCGCAGTGGCCTCTGACATCGCAGTGGCCTCTGACATCACAGTGGTCTATGACATCGCAGTGGTCTCTGACATCGCAGTGGTCTTTGACATCACAGTGGCCTCTGACATCGCAGTGGTCTATGACATCGCAGTAGTCTCTGACATCACAGTGGTCTTTGACATCGCAGTGGCCTCTGACATCTAGTGGCCTCTGACATCGCAGTGGTCTATGACATCGCAGTAGTCTCTGACATCACAGTGGTCTTTGACATCGCAGTGGCCTCTGACATCACAGTGGCCTCTGACATCACAGTTGTCTCTGACATCACAGTGGCCTCTGACATCAGTGGCCAATACTGACATCACAGTGGTTTACCAATACTACTACCATCTCTACTGTACCAATACTACTACCATCTCTACTGTACCAATACTACCATCTCTACTGTACCAATACTACTACCATCTCTACTGTACCAATACTACTACCATCTCTACTGTACCAATACTACTACCATCTCTACTGTACCAATACTACTACCATCTCTACTGTACCAATACTACTACCATCTCTACTGTACCAATACTACTACCATCTCTACTGTACCAATACTACTACCATCTCTACTGTACCAATACTACTACCATCTCTACTGTACCAATACTACTACCATCTCTACTGTACCAATACTACTACCATCTCTACTGTACCAATACTACTACCATCTCTACTGTACCAATACTACTACCATCTCTACTGTACCAATACTAATACTGTACCAATACTACCATCTCTACTGTACCAATACTACTACCATCTCTACTGTACCAATACTACTACCATCTCTACTGTACCACTATCTCTACTGTACCAATACCCATCTCTACTGTACCAATACTACTACCATCTCTACTACCATCTCTACTGTACCAATACTACTACCATCTCTACTGTACCAATACTACTACCATCTCTACTGTACCAATACTACTACCATCTCTACTGTACCAATACTACTACCATCTCTACTGTACCAATACTACTACCATCTCTACTGTACCAATACTACTCTCTACTGTACCAATACTACTACCATCTCTACTGTACCAATACTACTACCATCTCTACTGTACCAATACTACTACCATCTCTACTGTACCAATACTACTACCATCTCTACTGTACCAATACTACTACCATCTCTACTGTACCAATACTACTACCATCTCTACTGTACCAATACTACTACCATCTCTACTGTACCAATACTACTACCATCTCTACTGTACCAATACTACTACCATCTCTACTGTACCAATACTACTACCATCTCTACTGTACCAATACTACTACCATCTCTACTGTACCAATACTACTACCATCTCTACTGTACCAATACTACTACCATCTCTACTGTACCAATACTACTACCATCTCTACTGTACCAATACCAATACTACCAATACCATCTCTACTGTACCAATACTACTACCATCTCTACTGTACCAATACTACTACCATCTCTACTGTACCAATACTACTACCATCTCTACTGTACCAATACTACCATCTCTACTAATACTACCATCTCTACTGTACCAATACTACTACCATCTCTACTGTACCAATACTACTACCATCTCTACTGTACCAATACTACTACCATCTCTACTGTACCAATACTACTACCATCTCTACTGTACCAATACTACTACCATCTCTACTGTACCAATACTACTACCATCTCTACTGTACCAATACTACTACCATCTCTACTGTACCAATACTACTACCATCTCTACTGTACCAATACTACTACCATCTCTACTGTACCAATACTACTACCATCTCTACTGTACCAATACCAATACTACTACCATCTCTACTGTACCAATACTACTACCATCTCTACTGTACCAATACTACTACCATCTCTACTGTACCAATACTACTACCATCTCTACTGTACCATCTCTACTGTACCAATACTACTACCATCTCTACTGTACCAATACTACTACCATCTCTACTGTACCAATACTGTACCAACCAATACTACTACCATCTCTACTGTACCAATACTACTACCATCTCTACTGTACCAATACTACTACCATCTCTACTGTACCAATACTACTACCATCTCTACTGTACCAATACTACTACCATCTCTACTGTACCAATACTACTACCATCTCTACTGTACCAATACTACTACCATCTCTACTGTACCAATACTACTACCATCTCTACTGTACCAATACTACTACCATCTCTACTGTACCAATACTACTACCATCTCTACTGTACCAATACTACTACCATCTCTACATACTACTACCATCTCTACTGTACCTACTACCATACTGTACCAATACCATCTCTACTGTACCAATACTACTACCATCTCTACTGTACCAATACTACTACCATCTCTACTGCTCTACTACCATCTCTACTGTACCAATACTACTACCATCTCTACTACTACCATCTCTACTGTACCAATACTACTACCATCTCTACTGTACCAATACTACTACCATCTCTACTGTACCAATACTACTACCATCTCTACTGTACCAATACTACTACCATCTCTACTGTACCAATACTACTACCATCTCTACTGTACCAATACTACTACCATCTCTACTGTACCAATACCTATCTCTACTGTACCAATACTACTACCATCTCTACTGTACTACCATCTCTACTGTACCAATACTACTACCATCTCTACTGTACCAATACTACCATACCATCCATCTCTACTGTACCAATACTACTATCTCTACTGTACCAATACTACTACCATCTCTACTGTACCAATACTACTACCATCTCTACTGTACCAATACTACTACCGTCTCTACTGTACCAATACTACCGTCTCTACTGTACCAATACTACTACCATCTCTACTGTACCAATACTACTACCATCTCTACTGTACCAATACTACTACCGTCTCTACTGTACCAATACTACTACCATCTCTACTGTGTACCAATACTACTACCATCTACTACCAATGTACCAATACTACTGTACCAATACTACTACTGTACCAATACTACTACCATCTCTACTGTACCAATACTACTACCATCTCTACTGTACCAATACTACTACCATCTCTACTGTACCAATACTACTACCATCTCTACTGTACCAATACTACTACCATCTCTACTGTACCAATACTACTACCGTCTCTACTGTACCAATACTACTACCATCTCTACTGTACCAATACTACCATCTCTACTGTACCAATACTACTACCATCTCTACTGTACCAATACTACTACCATCTCTACTGTACCAATACTACTACCATCTCTACTGTACCAATACTACTACCATCTCTACTGTACCAATACTACTACCATCTCTACTGTACCAATACTACTACCATCTCTACTGTACCAATACTACTACCATCTCTACTACTGTACCAATACTACTACCATCTCTACTGTACCAATACTACTACCATCTCTACTGTACCAATACTACTACCATCTCTACTGTACCAATACTACTACCATCTCTACTGTACCAATACTACTACCATCTCTACTGTACCAATACTACCACCTCTACTGTACCAATACTACTACCATCTCTACTGTACCAATACTACTACCATCTCTACTGTACCAATTCTACTACCGTCTCTACTGTACCAATACTACCGTCTCTACTGTACCAATACTACTACCGTCTCTACTGTACCAATACTACTACCATCTCTACTGTACCAATACTACTACCGTCTCTACTGTACCAATACTACTACCATCTCTACTGTACCAATACTACTACCATCTCTACTGTACCAATACTACTACCATCTCTACTGTACCAATACTACTACCATCTCTACTGTACCAATACTACTACCATCTCTACTGTACCAATACTACCACCTCTACCCAATACTACTACCGTCTCTACTGTACCAATACTACTACCCATCTCTACTGTACCAATACTACTACCATCTCTACTGTACCAATACTACTACCATCTACTGTACCAATACTACTACCGTCTCTACTGTACCAATACTACTACCATCTCTACTGTACCAATACTACTACCATCTCTACTGTACCAATACTACTACCATCTCTACTGTACCAATACAACTACCATCTCTACTGTACCAATACTACTACCATCTCTACTGTACCAATACTACCATCTCTACTGTACCAATCTCTCTGTACTACTACCATCTCTACTGTACCAATACTACTACCATCTCTACTGTACCAATTCTACTACCAATCTCTACTGTACCAATACTACTACCATCTCTACTGTACCAATACTACTCTCTACTGTACCATCTCTACTGTACCAATTCTACTACCACCTACTGTACCAATACTACTACCATCTCTACTGTACCAATACTACTACCATCTCTACTGTACCCAATACTACTACCATCTCTACTGTACCAATACTACTACCATCTCTACTGTACCAATACTACTACCATCTCTACTGTACCAATACTACTACCATCTCTACTGTAATACTACTACCATCTCTACTACTACTACGTCTCTACTGTACCAATACTACTACCGTCATACTGTACCAATACTACTACCATCTCTACTGTACCAATACTACTACCATCTACTGTACCAATACTACTACCATCTCTACTGTACCAATACTACTACCATCTCTACTGTACCAATACTACTACCATCTCTACTGTACCAATACACTATCTCTACTGTACCAATACTACTACCATCTCTACTGTACCAATACTACTACCATCTCTACTGTACCAATACTACTACCATCTCTACTGTACCAATACTACTACCATCTCTACTGTACCAATACTACTACCATCTCTACTGTACCAATACTACTACCATCTCTACTGTA
>NW_027009114.1:0-54967 GCF_036934945.1 Oncorhynchus masou masou | reverse complement strand
CGACTCCACTTAGCCTACTACTCCACTTAGCCTACTACTCCACTTAGCCTGTTACTCCACTTAGCCCACTACTCCATTTAGCATGATACTCCACTAAGCCTACCACTCCCCTTGGCCTGCTACTCCACTTAGCCTACTACTCCACTTAGCCTACTACGCCACTTAGCCTCCTACTGCACTTAGCCTACAACTCCACTTAGCCTACTACTCCACTTAGCCTCCTACTCCACTTAACCTACTACTCCACTTAGCCTCCTACTCCACTTAGCCTAATACTCCACTTAGCCTGATACTCCACTTAGCCTACTACTCCACTTAGCATACTACGCCACTTTGCTTCCGACTCCACTTAGCCTACTACTCCACTTAGCCTGCTAATCCACTTAGCCTGCTACTCCACTTAGCCTACTACTCCACTTAGCCTGTTACTCCACTTAGCCCACTACTCCATTTAGCATGATACTCCACTAAGCCTACCACTCCCCTTGGCCTGCTACTCCACTTAGCCTACTACTCCACTTAGCCTACTACGCCACTTAGCCTCCTACTCCACTTAGCCTACAACTCCACTTAGCCTACTACTCCACTTAGCCTCCTACTCCACTTAACCTACTACTCCACTTAGCCTCCTACTCCACTTAGCCTACTACTCCAATTAGCCTGATACTCCACTTAGCCTACTACTCCACTTAGCCTACTACTCCACTTAGCCTGATACTCCACTTAGCCTACTATGCCACTTAGCATACTACGCCACTTAGCCTCCTACTCCACTTAGCCTACTACTCCACTTAGCCTGATGCTCCATTTAGCCTACTACGCCACTGAGTATACTATGCCACTTAGACCTCCTACTCCACTTATCTTGCTACTCCACTTAGCCTGCTACTCCACTTAGCCTGATACTCCACTTAGCCTGATGCTCCACTTAGCCTGATGCTCCACTTAGCATACTACGCCACTTTGCTTCGACTCCATAGCCTACTACTGCACTTTGCCTCCTACTCCACTTAGCCTGATACTCCACTTAGCCTACTACTCCACTTAGCCTGATGCTCCATTTAGCCTACTACGCCACTGAGTATACTATGCCACTTAGACCTCCTACTCCACTTATCTTGCTCCTCCACTTAGCCTGCTACTCCACTTAGCCTGAAACTCCACTTAGCCTGATGCTCCACTTAGCCTGATGCTCCACTTAGCATACTACGCCACTTTGCTTCCGACTCCACTTAGCCTACTACTGCACATTGCCTCCTACTCCACTTAGCCTGATACCCTTAGCCTATTACTCTATTTAGCATGATACTCCTAAGCCTGCTACTCCACTTAGCCTGCTACTCCACTTAGCCTACTACACCACTAGCATACTACACCACTAGCTTCCCTACTCCCTTAGCCTGCTACTCCACTTAGCCTGCTACTCCACTTAGCCTACTACCAACTTAGCCTACTACTCCACTTTGCCTACTACTCCACTTATCCTGATACTCCACTTAGTCTGCTACTCCACTTAGTCTGCTACTCCAATTAGTCTGATACTCCACTTAGCCTGATACTCCAATTAGCCTACTACTCCACTTAGCCTGATACTCCACTTAGCCTGCTACTCCACTTAGCCTGATACTCCACTTAGCCTACTACTCCACTTAGCCTGATACTCCACTTAGCCTGCTACTCCACTTAGCCTGATACTCCACTTAGCCTGATACTCCACTTAGCCTGATGCTCCACTTAGCCTGATGCTCCACTTAGCCTGATACTCCACTTAGCCTACTACTCCACTTAGCCTGATACTCCAACTTAGTCTGCTACTCCACTTAGTCTGCTACTCCACTTAGTCTGATACTCCACTTAGCCTGATACTCCACTTAGCCTACACGTAGCCTACTACTCCACTTAGCCTGATACTCCACTTAGCCTGATGCTCCACTTAGCCTCCTACTCCACTTAGCCTGCTACTCCACTTAACCTGCTACTCGACTTAGCCTACTACACCACTTAGCCTACCTCTCCACTTAGCCTACGACTCCACTTAGCCTCATACTCCACTTAGCCTGATACTCCACTTAGCCTGCTACTCCACTTAGCCTACTACCCCACTTAGCCTACTACCCCACTTAGCCTGATACTCCACTTAGTCTGCTACTCCACTTAGTATGCTACTCCACTTAGCCTGCTACTCCACTTAGCCTACTATCCCACTTAGCCTACTACTCCACTTAGCCTGATACTCCACTTAGCCTGCTACTCCACTTCGCCTGATACTCCACTTAGCCTGATACTCCACTTAGCCTACTACTCCACTTAGCCTGATACTCCACTTAGCCTGATACTCCACTTAGCCTGATGCTCCACTTAGCCTGATGCTCCACTTAGCCTGATGCTCCACTTAGCCTGGTGCTCCACTTAGCCTGATACTCCAACTTAGTCTGCTACTCCACTTAGTCTGCTACTCCACTTAGTCTGATACTCCACTTAGCCTGATACTCCACTTAGCCTACACGTAGCCTACTACTCCACTTAGCCTGATACTCCACTTAGCCTGATGCTCCACTTAGCCTCCTACTCCACTTAGCCTGCTACTCCACTTATCCTCCTACTCCACTTAGCCTACTACACCACTTAGCCTACTACTCCACTTAGCCTACGACTCCACTTAGCCTCATACTCCACTTAGTCTGCTACTCCACTTAGTCTGATACTCCACTTAGCCTGATACTCCACTTAGCCTGATACTCCACTTAGCCTGCTACTCCACTTAGCCTACTACCCCACTTAGCCTACTACCCCACTTAGCCTGATACTCCACTTAGTCTGCTACTCCACTTAGTATGCTACTCCACTTAGTCTGATACTCCACTTAGCCTGCTACTCCACTTAGCCTACTATCCCACTTAGCCTACTACTCCACTTAGCCTGATACTCCACTTAGCCTGCTACTCCACTTCGCCTGATACTCCACTTAGCCTGATACTCCACTTAGCCTGATGCTCCACTTAGCCTGATACTCCACTTAGCCTGATACTCCACTTAGCCTGCTAATCCACTTAGCCTACACTTAGCATACTACTCCACTTAGCCTGATACTCCACTTAGCCTGATGCTCCACTTAGCCTGATGCTCCATTTAGCCTACTACGCCACTTAGCCTCCTACTCCACTTAGCCTACTATGCCACTTAGCCTCCTACTCCACTTGGCCTGCTACTCCACTTAGCCTACTACTCCACTTAGCCTACCTACGCCTCTTAGCCTCCTACTCCACTTAGCCTACATCTCCACTTAGCCTACTACTCCACTTAGCCTCCTACTCCACTTAGCCTACCACTCCACTTAGCCTCCTACTCCACTTAGCCTACTACTCCACTTAGCCTGATACTCCACTTAGCCTACTACTCCACTTAGCCTGATACTCCACTTAGCCTACTACGCCACTTAGCATACTACGCCACTTAGCCTCCTACTCCACTTAGCCTACTACTCCACTTAGCCTGATACTCCACTTAGCCTGCTACTCCACTTCGCCTGATACTCCACTTAGCCTGATACTCCACTTAGCCTGATGCTCCACTTAGCCTGATACTCCACTTAGCCTGATACTCCACTTAGCCTGCTACTCCACTTAGCCTACACTTAGCCTACTACTCCACTTAGCCTGATACTCCACTTAGCCTGATGCTCCACTTAGCCTGATGCTCCATTTAGCCTATTACGCCACTTAGCCTCCTACTCCACTTAGTCTACTATGCCACTTAGCCTCCTACTCCACTTGGCCTGCTACTCCACTTAGCCTACTACTCCACTTAGCCTACTACGCCACTTAGCCTCCTACTCCACTTAGCCTACAACTACCACTTAGCCTACTACTCCACTTAGCCTCCTACTCCACTTAGCCTACTACTCCACTTAGCCTACTACTCCACTTAGCCTGATACTCCACTTAGCCTGATACTCCACTTAGCCTACTACGCCACTTAGCATACTACGCCACTTAGCCTCCTACTACTCCACTTAGCCTGATACTCCACTTAGCCTGCTACTCCACTTAGCCTACACTTAGCCTACTACTCCACTTAGCCTGATACTCCACTTAGCCTGATGCTCCACTTAGCCTGATGCTCCATTTAGCCTACTACGCCACTTAGCCTCCTACTCCACTTAGCCTACTATGCCACTTAGCCTACTCCACTTGGCCTGCTACTCCACTTAGCCTACTACTCCACTTAGCCTACTAACGCCTACTCCACTTAGCCTACAACTCCACTTAGCCTACTACTCCACTTAGCCTCCTACTCCACTTAGCCTACCACTCCACTTAGCCTCCTACTCCACTTAGCCTACTACTCCACTTAGCCTGATACTCCACTTAGCCTACTACTCCACTTAGCCTGATACTCCACTTAGCCTACTACGCCACTAGCCTCCTACACCACTTAGCCTGATACTCCACTTAGCATACTACGCCACTTAGCCTCCTACTCCACTTAGCCTACTACTCCACTTAGCCTGATACTCCACTTAGCCTACTACGCCACTTAGCATACTACGCCACTTAGCCTCCTACTCCACTTAGCCTACTACTCCACTTAGCCTGCTAATCCACTTAGCCTGCAATCCACTTAGCCTACTACTCCACTTAGCCTGTTACTCCACTTAGCCCACTACTCCATTTAGCATGATACTCCACTAAGCCTACTACTCCACTTGGCCTGCTACTCCACTTAGCCTACTACTCCACTTAGCATACTACGCCACTTAGCCTCCTACTCCACTTAGCCTACAACTCCACTTAGCCTACTTCTCCACTTAGCCTCCTACTCCACTTAGCCTACTACTCCACTTAGCCTCCTACTCCACTTAGCCTACTACTCCACTTAGCCTGATACTCCACTTAGCCTACTACTCCACTTAGCCTGATACTCCACTTAGCCTACTATGCCACTTAGCATACTACGCCACTTAGCCTCCTACTCCACTTAGCCTACTACTCCACTTAGCCTGATACTCCACTTAGCCTACTACTCCACTTAGCCTACTACTCCACTTAGCCTGATACTCCACTTAGCCTGATACTCCACTTAGCCTACTACGCCACTTAGCATACTACGCCACTTAGCCTCCTACTACTCCACTTAGCCTGATACTCCACTTAGCCTGCTACTCCACTTAGCCTACACTTAGCCTACTACTCCACTTAGCCTGATACTCCACTTAGCCTGATGCTCCACTTAGCCTGATGCTCCATTTAGCCTACTACGCCACTTAGCCTCCTACTCCACTTAGCCTACTATGCCACTTAGCCTCCTACTCCACTTGGCCTGCTACTCCACTTAGCCTACTACTCCACTTAGCCTACTTCGCCACTTAGCCTCCTACTCCACTTAGCCTACAACTCCACTTAGCCTACTACTCCACTTAGCCTCCTACTCCACTTAGCCTACCACTCCACTTAGCCTCCTACTCCACTTAGCCTACTACTCCACTTAGCCTGATACTCCACTTAGCCTACTACTCCACTTAGCCTGATACTCCACTTAGCCTACTACGCCACTTAGCCTCCTACACCACTTAGCCTGATACTCCACTTAGCCTACTACGCCACTTAGCCTCCTACTCCACTTAGCCTACTACTCCACTTAGCCTGATACTCCACTTAGCCTACTACGCCACTTAGCATACTACGCCACTTAGCCTCCTACTCCACTTAGCCTACTACTCCACTTAGCCTGCTAATCCACTTAGCCTGCTACTCCACTTAGCCTACTACTCCACTTAGCCTGTTACTCCACTTAGCCCACTACTCCATTTAGCATGATACTCCACTAAGCCTACTACTCCACTTGGCCTGCTACTCCACTTAGCCTACTACTCCACTTAGCCTACTACGCCACTTAGCCTCCTACTCCACTTAGCCTACAACTCCACTTAGCCTACTACTCCACTTAGCCTCCTACTCCACTTAGCCTACTACTCCACTTAGCCTCCTACTCCACTTAGCCTACTACTCCACTTAGCCTGATACTCCACTTAGCCTACTACTCCACTTAGCCTGATACTCCACTTAGCCTACTATGCCACTTAGCATACTACGCCACTTAGCCTCCTACTCCACTTAGCCTACTACTCCACTTAGCCTGATACTCCACTTAGCCTACTACGCCACTTAGCATACTACGCCAATTAGCCTGATACTCCACATAGCCTGCTACTCCACTTAGTCTGATACACCAATTAGCCTGATACTCCACTTACGCTGCTACTCCACTTAGTCTGATACTCCACTTAGCCTGCTACTCCACTTAGCCTGCTACTCCTACACTCCACTCTGTCATCACATTCTGTGTGCTTTCCCCTCGCTGTTTTTTTGATATGCAATGGTTATTTTCCAGAAGCCTTTTAGTAATATATTCACATATTTATTGCAAGTGAGTTGTTTCATTTCATGCCTGTCTTCACCCTGTAGTCCGTTGGCATGGCGAGCTGAGGTAGAAAACGTCCCATGTAAAGCATCTTTAACTCCGTCTCAGCTGAGAAGGCCTTGGGGCAGCACCCAGGTCATCATAGGCTGCTGCTTAGGTGTCAAGTGAAACTGAGGAGATGTATTGCAGGATAAGTTCCTGTGATTTTCCAGAATGCCAGTTGACTGTGAAGGATGTTTTAGCTCGAAGCTCACACCAGCAGACGAGTATGCTGTCTTATAATGGACCGTACATTTTTAAAATGTTTTATTGTCACAAACTGGATAGCTGCAGTGAATTGTGGTGTTTTACATAGTCAATCATTGTAGTACGGTGCCCCTGGGTTAAGTGCCTTGCTCAAGGGCACATTGACATAATTTTCACCATATCGGCTTGGGTATTCGAACCAACAATCTTTGTTACTGGCCCAATGCTCGAACCGCTAGGCTACAGACCCCAGTGAAACAGATTAGACTTTAGAATAGTGTTTGAGTGGAGAATGAGGAGTGGGATGTTTTTTCCATTCCCCATCATCAGTCTCCTTCCCCTCCGTCACACCATTAGAGAGAGGGATTACAATGTTATTTCAGTCTGACACTGGAGAATGGCCCTGAGTAAGAGACAACCTAGATCACAAACATCCTAATCACACTTTATCATACTATCATCTCAGCCTGCCTGCTGCTGTTCAGCGGAGACTGGAGAGCCGAGGAGAGTTGAGCATAGCTCTCCCTTTCATCCTCTCTTTTTTTAAAGGTTTGACAGAGCAAGTTGGAAGTCACGGATGTTGCCTGTGAAAGAGCAAAGATTTGAGATAGTTTAGGCCCTTATGCAGGAAAAAATGCTTTAACTTAAATTCTTTAACTTAAGTAGCACTGTTGAAAATGGTCTGTTATCGTAAATTCTCCACTTGCTCAGAGCAGACTGTCACATTCTGTGGAGCAGACATGAAAATCCCTTTTATTTGTCTCCACAATAGGGCAGACCCATCACAGCTTCACCGTGGCCTAAATGTGATTTAGATAACAGATAACACCAGGTTTCGAGATGATACTAATGCTTTAAAACCTGCTGCTTCTACAGCTGTGAAAAGCCCTGTAATATGACACTATCTTTCCAGCTTACCAGCCATGTTCTCCCTAAATGCAGAATGGGCCCTTCATTACCTCAATTACATATTACCTCATTAAATCACCCCAACTACCTCGTCCCCCAGTACTCCTTGTATATAGCCTGCATATAGCCTCGTTATGGTTAATTTATTTTGCTACTATTTTCTTTTTTATCTATTTGCTAATTTTCGTACATTTGAACTGTATTGTTGGGAAAGGGCTCGTAAGCATTTCACATTAAAATCTACACTTGATTTGATTCTACAGAGATGATGATGACGGACATAGAAGATTAGGCCTTCATCTCCCAACGCTCCCATTTTCTTTTTGGGCTGACCTTCTGTTCATCAGCAGGACCGTTATATTTGAACATAGCAATTTTGTTAGAAGAAATGGCATGTCATCAACATGGATCAGTACTTTGCAGGATGGGACTGACATTTGGATTTGTCTCAGTGTTTTTTTTTGTTACACACATTTGAGTCAGATTGACTCCTGCTGTACTCAGGTGGGAGTTGTCCTCTTTCGGAGAACATGTAGAACCTAATGGAAAATGTGAGCTTTTCTCTTATCGGATGTCTCGGTAGACGGGGCATGGCGAACACAAAATGTGAAAAGAAGTCTGAATGCGGAGGCCAGTAATATGCCTTACATAGACGAGAGGCTGGAGAGGAGGGACAGGGTTCGAGATAAGAGCCATCTAATCAGACACTCAAGGTTAACGACGGTTGGATCCTTGTCTTTTATAAGCTTCACCCTGTGGAGGAGGATGAGATAGGAGAGAGTGGGGGGATCTGCCCTTACTTACCTTCTTATACACACTGCTTTATCTGAGAAGTTGTCTGGCTGTCTGATAGCAGCTGTGGCCAGAACCTCAGCTGAAGTGGAGGAGACCGAGGTCAAGCTCCAGTCCCCAAACAACTCCTTCAGTGCTGCCATAACCACACTATTTATGCTGCTATGTCCCCCTGCTTTTATTAGGCTGAGTTTTATTCAGCAGCTTCTTGTTAAAGAAATGGTCCTTTTCACGGCCTTATTGATCATGGTTTATTCTGGTGGATGGCCTGTCAGGCCCTTGTTGCCAAGCCTTGTCCTCTCTGTTAACCTCCACTGTTGTTGTAGACAATCTATCACACGTTAACATGCATGTTGTCTGGACTCTTTAAATGATTTGTCACTGTTGTCCTAACTGAACCAAATGGACACTGTGCATGGAAGAATAGACTATTGAGACTAAGCCACAAGGACAGCTGTATCATTATTGATATCTCAGCCCGCTCAGGATTGTCTATATGATAAAATAGAGTTCTCTCTTATAACCATCTGGTTGGGATTGGAATATTCAGTTGTCAAGAGGTTTGTTGATGAACCAGTGAATATCAGATGTTATTGCAATGATTTGATTTGAAAGGCCTCTGAAGTCCTGTCCACACTAAATGTGTGCAGTAGGAGTTAGCTGATCTCTGAGGTTGTGGCTGCTGTGGATGTAATGCTGATCAACACTGTGACAACATAGTGAATGTGCTGACTCTTTAAAAGACTAACCTGCCATCTAAATCCCTCTCCCCCTAACTCAGCCAACCTGTTGATAGATGGGACAGCATTGATTATCTTGGAAATGAAAGATAAACAGAGAGAGGGAGAGAGTGTGTTGGGTGCAGATTGACATGGGCTCAGCAATACATATGGGTGTCTATGAGACCCTTAGATCGAGGGATGACTGGAGACAGAGAAGATTGAAGGAGAAGCAGAGAGGGTTGGAGCTGGCAGGTTGAGGCGTGTACGGGATGAACGAGGGATTGGCTGAGGCGTGTACGGGATGAACGAGGGATTGGTTGAGGCGTGTCCTGGATGAACGAGGGATTGGTTGAGGCGTGTACGGGATGAACGAGGGATTGGTTGAGGCGTGTACGGGATGAACGAGGGATTGGCTGAGGCGTGTACGGGATGAACGAGGGATTGGTTGAGGCGTGTACGGGATGAACGAGGGATTGGTTGAGGCGTGTACGGGATGAACGAGGGATTGGCTGAGGCCTGTACGGGATGAACGAGGATTGGTTGAGGCGTGTACGGGATGAACGAGGGATTGGCTGAGGCCTGTACGGGATGAACGAGGGATTGGTTGAGGCGTGTACGGGATGAACGAGGGATTGGTGGAGGCGTGTACGGGATGAACGAGGGATTGGTTGAGGCGTGTGCGGGATGAACGAGGGATTGGTGGAGGCGTGTACGGGATGAACGAGGGATTGGTTGAGGCGTGTGCGGGATGAACGAGGGATTGGTTGAGGCGTGTACGGGATGAACGAGGATTGGTGAGGCGTGTAATGGATGAACGAGGGATTGGCAGGAAGGTGTTGGCGGTGGAGATGTATTGGAGTGATCGATGGCTCCTATTAAAGTAGGAGAGGCAATTAAACAAGAGACAATGGGAGAGTTTCTTCTTCATCTAAAATCATTGTCTCTCTGTCCACACCTCACAGCTCTGCAATGGAGTCCAACTGAAATACCGTGTGTGCGTGTGCGTGTGCGTGTGCGTGTGCGTGTGTGTGGGTGCTATGACCATCTGTTCTGGTTTTTTAAAAACATCATGTTTTTTAAGAACATCATGTTTTTAAAGAACACTTCTGCCCCTCTTTCTCAATGGGACATTGCCTTGCAAATAATACATTTTCTATGAATCAATGCTCCCACATCCTCTTAAACTGGGTCCCCCCAGCCAGCTGGCCCAGTCAGCCAGCCCAGTGCTCCATAAGTGGAACTGAGATTGTTCTTTCACAGTAGGGTTACTCAGGGAACAGCATGATGTCCTTGTTCACCAGCAGCAGACCCAGAACGTTCCTGTAAGGAATTAAAAACAGAAAAAAGGATTGCAACCTCTTCACTGTGATATTACCTTGACATAACACCTTTTCACACCCTCACACTCAGACAGGACATAAATAAACATCCTTTACTCTGGTATAGCAACTAAACTCTCTCTCTCTCCCGCTCTCTTCCATGGTGTTGTCTCTGGACCTGTGGATACTCTCTCTCCCTATCGTCCTGTCTTTCCTCTGGGATGGCTGGCTCATCTCTCTCCTGGCTGTGCTTACTGGCCCAGGTAAGTGCTTTATGTTTTAAAGCATTACTCACAGTCAGCCTCTGCCAGCTAAGACGAGCCTTAGATTCTCCCACTGCCCTGGAAGTGGAGGTGGGAGGATGGGGGTGGGGGGCAGTCATTTAGAGCTGTGGGGAACGGGGAGTGCTGACCCAGGGTAAAGCCTGGGCCTTGTGACACACAGGGAGGGGGTTGGGGTTGTCACTTTCACTGCTCAATATTCAAGACAAACAGGCATCATTTTCAGTTCCTCCCAGGTTCTCTATACGTCTGTTTTTCCAGTTGTATTTTGTTTCAGACATCCCAGACATATTACAATCCATACAGCACAATTGCCAACATAACAAATAACATTGACCAGAGAGAGAGAACATTGAAAAGGTAAGAATTAATCCGACTCACCTTGCTCCAGCACCCAACTTCAGATTTCATGAAAGTATCTCTGGCCGCTATAGCTGAGTCTGACCTTCCTGAGGTGTGATGGGTCTCTTTGGGATATTCATTTTCCTCTCCTAAGAGAAGTATTCCTATCACTCTAAGTCTGTATGTAAATCTGTACAAGGTCGCTTGCTTGTGTGAGTGTGTGCATGTGTGCCAGTGTGAGTGCTTGTTTGTGTGTGTGTGTAGGTTGTGAAACATGAATCAAGTCAAGTGGCCTTTCAGATTGAAATGACTCTGCCTCTAAATAAAGATGTGTTGCTGATGTCACTGTCATTTCAAGTTGTGAATTTGATTCATGGGTAACATTTTGATCTCTGAAAAAGTCAAACGCGTGTGCGTTTTATGATAGCCGTAATGTTCTCGGTCTTCCCGAATGAAGTTGGAGTTGAAGGTATTAAAGGTACAGGACGTAAACTAAGAATGAACTCATCAATCACACACACACACACACACACACACACACACACACACACACACACACACACACACACACACACACACACACACACACACACACACACACACACACACACACACACACACACACACACACACACACACACACACACACACACACACACACACACACACATGCACACACGCAAATGCACATACACATACACACGCAAAATGTATAATTGGAGTGGGCATCAACTGAAAGGTCAGGCTTACACAGGCTGTTGTATGAGGAGGACACATCCTCACCTGGAGAGAAAAAGACTAACAGATGAATGGATAAACCAGACAGACGGACGGACACTGTTTCCTCTCTGTGATGTGGCTCTCCCAGTCAGAATGTCTCAGTCAGAGCTGTAGGGTGGTGCTTCTATGTGGAGAGTAGGAGACGATGGGGGGGGGCAGAGGCACGTACTCCCTCAAAGTGGATTTCACTGTAGAGGCAGACAGTGGTAGCTTGCTACATGGCCAAGCACTTCTGCTGTCTCTACACACACACACACACACACACACACACGCTTTCCCACCCATGACATTGTGAATTTGCCCTCAAAACTTTTGCTGGGGGTAAGGATAACATATGAAAAGTATCTATCTGTATGAGTTGAGAATTAGGTCAACAACCACCCAGTCATATCAGTGTTGACGAGTTTCTGTTTGATCACTGCTCCCCCTGGTGGTGAGAACAGCATCTCATCTAGTGGACTAGCCTACTAGTGGAACCCTCATACTACATAAGCATATAGCTCTTTATTAGGTTGAGTTTTGGTCTATTCTTTATTTACATTAGTGGACCTCTTGTTTGAAATCTTATCCCCTAATATTTAGGGTTCCTGATTGTTCAATGTTTTGTTCATTGTCAGTCATCTTACTGATCAACCACTGAAAGTCCTGTGTGGTTCCCTGTATGCAATCACAGAGCTAATGAATGTGGCACAAACTTGTGCACCTGAAACAAACAAATCCCTGATAATGACAGATGACTGTTTGGACCAGACCAGACCAGACCAGACCAGACAAGACCAGACACACTCACACACTCACTCACTCACCACTCACCACCACCACCACCACCACCACTCACCACCACCACCACTCACTCACTCACCACTCACTCACTCACCACTCACTCACTCAATCTAGTTCCCATGGTGTGCTGCTGCTCAGTCAAGCTCCTACACTACCACTGTTAATATTAGCTGTTTATTTCAATGAGAGGTCAGCCAGTGTTATTGTACCCTGTCCCTCTCCTCCTGCCCCTGCTGTACCATGCTACTCCACTAGATGGTAGAGGATAGACATGAATAAGTGGGATAGCAGCTCTGGATGTGCAGGGTGCTTCTGACTCTTGTGCTTCCTGATGTCTCTGTGTTTCATCAGATTGCTGTGTGTGGCCTTTAGTCAAACAGGATCAAAGACAACATTTACCCCCGATCCAACCCTGCTGTGATGCACCCTCGCTGGCTGTCACATCTAAGAGGTGAGAGAGTGAGGGTTAGCTCAATGTCAGTGTGGGACAACTGCTTGATGGCCTGCTGATAGGTGTGTTGCTGTTTAGTGTCGGTCTGCGTGTGTGTACTGTGTAGGTGGTGTGGGTCAGTCTTTTCACCTGCTGGGTTGATTGACGCCATTAGCATCTGCCATTTTTCTCTGCCCCTGTTGTACTTCCTGACATCTGTCAGACAGCCAAACTGCCTCTACAGTTCCCTGCAATGGGTGCACTGGGGCTTTGAGACGTGATTGGTATGGAAGGCTGAGACTGTGGGGCTTAAACAATCAACATGACAAGTGACAGGCTAAGTGCATTAAAATGTTACTAATGCATTGTGCACAATCGTTGATTGTCCATGTCACTCTGATTAGCTGGAGACCTAGGCAGGGAAGGAGAGGCAGAAAGGAATCGATTCCTCTTTTTGTAAAAAAATAACGCATGAAGTGGTTTTATTTTTAGCTTTCGTCAATTGTACCCTTACTGACTGACGGCTGGACTGAATAACTCAAGTTCAGGGCATTTGTTTAGCCAGACACAAACTACAGCCTGAATGTGATGGAGGGATTCAGAGAGAGAGGGAGAGCGAAAGAGAGGAACCGGCAGCCATTAGGTACTACACTTGTTTTTCAGCCTGCCACACGTTCAGGAGATATCCAGGGCATTTTGAAGAGGTTATGAGACATCCACTGTTATGAGCTGGGCCCAACCATTTAGATACGGTCATAACAATGGTCGTTGTGGCTGTCCGTTTATAATGCGTGAGTCTACGTGTGTGTTTAGTTTATACAGCTAATAATCTGACCCGGCCTTGTTATTCTGGGGGTGCTTTCACCTGCTGGGATCTGTATTCATGTTGGGATCTATGCATTTAGCATTAATCAATGCCACAGCAGAAGTTGTCGCAAGCAAACATTTATCCTAATATATATATATTTTCTTCTGGCATGGTGTTGTCTGTATGCCAGAGGCTAATGAAATCCTAATGAGTCATTTTCGGGGTGTGTTTGGCTCACGTGTTGTTTTCATACACTTATCATACTGATAAGGTGTGATATATCAGATTTTTTAGATTGAGATTTCATTTATTTTCTCTCAAAAGGAAATCCATTTTCAGTGAAAAGCCGTGGAAGCATAAACAATATCTACAAGCAGGATTCATTGGTACAGAATCATCATATATTATAGATGTGTGACACACCAATCCCCTAAACAGCTTAACTTCATTGTTTATGCTTTAATGCCTATCATTTTCCAGTTTTGCCTTAACTGTCAAAACCGACACGTCCAGAACCAGATGGAACACTGTGACTAATCATCTGTTAACGTTTCCATGCTGGCAACAGCCGAGAACTTCACGCTGCGGGTCCGTTACTCAGAGAAGAAAAGGGCAGAACTTCAGAACGGAGGACAGCACACCAGCCGAGTGTGTTTGGGCTGCGTGGATAGTCTGTGGGTTTATTGAGTACAGATTTCACGTTGCTACTGTCTGGAGTCAGTCCAGTCGAGTGTGTCTGTGTCTCTCCAGAAAAGCGGATAGCGGGGAGGGGACAGATATGTTGTGGTGTGTGGGAGATACTGATATTGAAATGGTTTTAACTGCAGGGGAGGTAAGTCTGTTTGGGTGTTTAATATTAAAAAGCAAACAAACTCCCCCGCATAAATAAACCCCTCATCAAACAGAGCCACTCAGTCGAGATAACTCACTCAGAAACACTCTCTCAAATCAACTTTAGTGGCTGAGGTTCTGCAGACAGCAGCATACTAAAACCAAAACTAGCAGCGCTTTATCATCAAGGCTAATGAAGAGGCAAGTGTTAAAATCGTGCATCCTGGGACCTAACCTCCCACTAAGATATAAAACAAATCAAATCACAGCACAGGAGCTTGTTGAGCTTTATTGAGCTGGTGATAGCAAAGTGCTTCCACCATAATGCCTTTAGTCAGATTACTGGTTACTAGTTATGGTCGTTTCCTTATCTCAGCATAGATCCGCAAACACTAAACATTCCCTTTCAAAATCAAATCAAATTGTATTTGTGACGAGCACAGGATACAGCAGGTGTAAACAGTACGATGAAATGCTTGCTTGCAAGCTCTCTCCTTGCCTCCCACTAAACCTCATTAAAAGAGACAACATGTCATCAATTAATTGAAAGCATTGATTTCCAGAAGGTGGCCAGATCAGTTTGGTGTTGTTGATGTGAATGGAGATGAGGAGGGAATGGAGACCACAGAGCCACAGGGAGTGGAGTTGGCAAATGGGTAATCCTATATACCCAGCTGGGGGGATGTTTAAGTCAGTCAGAAGCAGTTGTAGAGATCAGAGGGAATGCTGTATCTAAAACCCCAGCCCCAGGAGGAGCTCACAACGGTTCAATTCCAGTTCATCTGCTTCCCAAAATCAGAATCTCTCTAATGAAGTAATGCACATTGGAATTACAGCCATTCATTGGCTACTCCCTCTGAGAGGCCTTGTGAGGTTTTCCCCCATGATATTTATTTCTCTCTCTCTCTCTCTCTTTCTCTCTCTCTCTCTCTCTCTCTCTCTCTCTCTCTCTCTCTCTCTCTCTCTCTCTCTCCCCCTGTCGTTCTCTCCTATATTTTCCTCTTTCCATTCATCTCTTTTCCTACTTCCCCCTCTCTGTCCATGCATTGGTCACTATCTATCTACCAGATTATGAGAGCCACAGGGAGCGCAAACACGTGAGTAGAACAAGAAAGAGAGGGAGAAACACATCTCACTCAGCCAGTTCTATCCAGTTTCCCCAAGTGGATTTGGTGTCTGAACTAAATGTTGTGAAAAGCGTTGGTTCCTCACTTTGAGACTGTCCCGGCCCACCCCCTGAGTTTCTCATCTCTCCACTGTTGTACTTAGAATAGCGGCTCCACCTGTGGGCGCCAATAGATCATTTTAGGATAGTTACTTCTAAAGAGTTGTGAGGGGCTGCTGAAACCCATAGAGAGAACTCATGATGGAGAACTGAGGAACAGGAGTCATGAACACCAATCTATAATTGATCTGAAGACCTTGAGGAACATAATGTTTTAGTGGGGACATTGTTACAGGGAAGAGCCTCCTTTCTTTGTGCAGATACGTGGTGTAGTTGTGAGATAAGTATGTCTCATCTCCTATCTTTGTGATGGCCTCTTCTGTGAAGGCATTGGTGTATGAGTGTATTGGCAGTTAGTAACTAAACTGAACTTGTGCATTGCACCACCTACTGTGCTGCAGTGTGTATAGTCTGAACAGGTATAAAGCCAAGAATGGTGATTTACTGGTGATTTATTGGTGATTTACTGGTGATTGACTGCCACCCACAGTTATGAAAAGTTTGTTCAGAAGTATAAGTAATTGTCTGACTCTTTCTGCTGACCTGTATGAAATTCTGTCATCCTTCCTGAACCCATAGCAAGCCCTAGTTGGTGCTGCACATGCTAAAACAAGCTTTGGAATAAGTATGCCCTCTATCCAACTCTATGGTATGTCCACGTGAGCTAATATAACCTTGCCTGAGAGCAGACAATGCCTGGACTAAGTATAGTACAGGGATGAGCAACTGCCTTTTGTAGGCCTGCGGATGGATTTCCAGACAAAAAATAGTATTTTGTATTTTTGGGGAACTCAGTAAGGGTCTCAACTCCACATACGACTAATACAACTCGAAACTTGCCCCAGGCTTCATCGCAGCCGGCTAACTTGTTGTTGAGCTGTCCCAATGACCCGGGTTTGATACTCTGTTAGTTACACAAGCAAGACAGACAAACATGAGTCACACAGAGCATCACTAATCCTTCACTGAGATGAGCAAGGTGGTTCCTTTTCAAACAAAAAAAACACTATCTCAATTGACGTGATGCGGACATGGCTTTCCTGTCTATCTGCATGTCTCTGTTTATCTCTCTTTGTTTGTGTTGATCTGTGCGTGTCTTGGTACACAATGTCTAGGCACAGGACGAATTGGTTACTCTTCTAAGCCTCCGGCTGATGGAGCGAGTCTGAGAGAGTGACGAGGGTAAAGTCTAGAGAGGAGAAACAGGGACATAGCAGTGATAAAGCACACACCTGGCACATATTCTTCCTTCGGGTGTAGTAGCCTGGATGTCTTATGACTCGTTATTGGTGTTCTCAGTCTACAAAGTGTATTGCACCTGCGGTGTTAGGAGGGCACAGCTTGAGTCTACAGACATCAGTACACACTGTTCCTCATCCTTGGGCATGTTTTCATCACTGTTATTTGAAGACATTATTGGGTAATTTGTCTTGACTCCATGACATTGAGTAAATATGTGTAATTATGTTCTACCTGGGGTGATGAGAGCAGTCAGAGTACAGTGCATAACAGAGATTTGTACTTTATTGGTTCACTCCGTCTTGCTCCTGTGAAGGCAGGTTGGTGTTATATTACTTTGTACTCAAGTTATGAGAACACATTTTATTCTATTGACATACACACTACAAGCATACTTTTCATCCTGGGGCCATGTTCTCCTTTCATCTGTTCTCCTTTCATCTGTTCTCCATTCATTCTGTTTTCATCCTGCATAAAATAAACTGTTACGCAACCAAGCCCCTCAATCAGAAACACACCAGGCAACATTCTAATGAAGCATCAAACCAAGTTCTGCTCTGAAGACATGCAGCAGTCTGAGACTATGCTGTAACTGTCTACCTTAGACAGCAATCCACCTTGAGTGAAACTCTCTCATTCACGATCCACTCATAATCTCTAATGTGTGTCTACAAATTGGCCTTTGTATAAGAAATAGGGAACAGGCAGGAGATTGCAGGGAGAGATGGGGAAGATTAAAGTAATCTCCATCAGAACAGAAAGAGAACGACAAAGACTGAGATGTAAACAGAAGACAAGTTATAGCCTTTTGTGCTTTGTGTTCTCTTTCACAGCAGAGATTGAGCCAGCTAGCGGTGTCTATCGGTTCTCATTCCAGATATTAATCAGACCCTGGATCATCAAATCTTATTTGGGTTTTTGTTTGATGACTATCTATCACAGGTAGTAATACTCAATAAGATTCCTATGAAGTAAGAATGATGTTTTGGATGATAAAGAATATAGAGATATTTATTTGCCTTTGCGAAGTGAATTTCTATGCCTATTCTTCATTGGAGAGAGCATGTCTTTAGGTGTACATTAAACACCCATTATCACCATGGTAATTCCTCCATCTCGCTAACAGCTCATCACCTCTCTCTCTCTCTCTCTCTCTCTCTCTCTCTCTCTCTCTCTCTCTCTCTCTCTCTCTCTCTCTCTCTCTATATCTATCTATATATATATATATATATATATATATATATATATATATATATATTATGCACAGTCTAAAAAAACAAAACAGACAATGAGCTCAGCCAGGCTGTTCCAGAAACTTTGATTGTGACACAATGGAACCAACCGGAATCTTTGAGCAAAGCTGCAGTAATCCGCTAGTGTGCCCAATTAGATCCAACAATGGGAGGCTCCCAGGCTTCTCGGTACTATCTAGCCCAGATCGCCCTTCGCTGCCCTGCCCTGACTTCCACTGTTAAGAAACCGACTTCCACTGTTTAGAAACCGAATTCCACTGTTTAGGAACCGACTTCCACTGTTTAGAAACCAACTTCCACTGTTTAGAAACCGAATTCCACTGTTTAGGAACCAACTTCCACTGTTTAGAAAACGACTTCCACTGTTTAGAAACCGACTTCCACTGTTTAGAAACCGACTTCCACTGTTTAGAAACCGACTTCCACTGTTTAGAAACCGACTTCCACTGTTTAGGAACCGACTTCCACTGTTTAGGAACCGACTTCCACTGTTTAGGAACCGACTTCCACTGTTTAGGAACCGACTTCCACTGTTTAGGAACCGACTTCCACTGTTTAGAAACCGACTTCCACTGTTTAGGAACCGACTTCCACTGTTTAGGAACCGACTTCCACTGTTTAGGAACCGACTTCCACTGTTTAGAAACCGACTTCCACTGTTTAGAAACCGACTTCCACTGTTTAGAAACCGACTTCCACTGTTTAGAAACAGACTTCCACTGTTTAGGAACCGACTTCCACTGTTTAGGAACCGACTTCCACTGTTTAGAAACCGACTTCCACTGTTTAGAAACCGACTTCCACTGTTTAGAAACCGAATTCCACTGTTTAGGAACCGACTTCCACTGTTTAGAAACCAACTTCCACTGTTTAGAAACCGAATTCCACTGTTTAGGAACCGACTTCCACTGTTTAGAAACCGACTTCCACTGTTTAGAAACCGACTTCCACTGTTTAGAAACCGACTTCCACTGTTTAGAAACCGACTTCCACTGTTTAGGAACCGACTTTCACTGTTTAGGAACCGACTTCCACTGTTTAGGAACCGACTTCCACTGTTTAGGAACCGACTTCCACTGTTTAGGAACCGACTTCCACTGTTTAGGAACCGACTTCCACTGTTTAGGAACCGACTTCCACTGTTTAGGAACCGACTTCCACTGTTTAGGAACCGACTTCCACTGTTTAGGAACCGACTTCCACTGTTTAGAAACCGACTTCCACTGTTTAGAAACCGACTTCCACTGTTTAGAAACCGACTTCCACTCTTTAGAAACAGACTTCCACTGTTTAGGAACCGACTTCCACTGTTTAGGAACCGACTTCCACTGTTTAGGAACCGACTTCCACTGTTTAGAAACCGACTTCCACTGTTTAGAAACCGACTTCCACTGTTTAGAAACCGACTTCCACTGTTTAGAAACAGACTTCCACTGTTTAGGAACCGACTTCCACTGTTTAGGAACCGACTTCCACTGTTTAGGAACCGACTTCCACTGTTTAGAAACCGACTTCCACTGTTTAGGAACCGACTTCCACGTTCTTTCTCTTAATAACACAACACTTTTACTGCACATCCACTGCTTCATTCTGTGTTTTTCTGGCTTGTCGCCTTCCTTTCTTTCTATTACACTTCCCCTTGTCTTTTCAACCCCCAGTGTGTGTTCAGAGGTACTACACCATTGTATGATTAATGCAACCAGACACATTTTCATTCTGTGTCTGACTTCTGTTTTGACAAATGAGCTCAAATGACGCCATGTTCAGAACGTAGAATGATGATGCGTTGAAGAGACATTCCATAAACAAAGACATGAAGGGGATAGATGATGTGGTAATGCAGTAATGGTGATTTTGTTTGTATGGTGTGAGTAGTGACTGAAAGAAAAGGAGTGGTTTGGTTGATTCTATGGCAGTGAGTTGTGCCTCTGAGTCCTACAGCCTGCACTTGGGGCGCTGTTTGCTCCCCTCCCTGCGCTGCTGCTTTGATTGACACGCGGGTTCTTTTTCCGACCCAGTCGAGGACACAGAGATGAGATCTGGAAAGAGCGAACGAGGCAGACGCTACCCTACAGCTTGTAAAGGAAAAGCACTCAAGGCATTTGCCTTTAAATAGGTCAGCTCAAAATGCGTTTGGAGTGTTGAAAACATGTCTATAAGAGACGTAAAGGGGACTTTAAAAGACAGCCACCAAAGACTTCACTCGTCCCAATAATCCGGAAAAGGATTAATGGTGGGTGACAAAGAAAGGAAAACATGTCTGCTGGACAACAACATCAACAGCTCATTTTTGTTAAGTTATTCACTGTAGCTCATCCACATCCTCAAAGGTTGAACCAAACGGACTATGAAGTGAAGACTATAGTTGTAAACCTGTTGCTATATTACAGTAGTTATCTTGTAGTGAGTGATCCTAATATCACACAGCTCACTGGGAATAGCATGGCATCATCCACTACTACCTATATGTAGCATTGTTATGGAGACAATCATCTAAATAGGCCATCAGGCCAGTCATTACCCCATCATTACTCTGCCTGAATGAGGCCAGTCATTACCCCATCATTACTCTGCCTGAATGAAGCCTGTCATTACCCCATCATAACTCTGCCTGAATGAGGCCAGTCATTACCCCATCATTACTCTGCCTGAATGAGGCTAGTCATTACCCCATCATTAGCCTGCCTGAATGAGGCTAGTCATTACCCCATCATTACTCTGCCTGAATGAGGCCAGTCATTACCCCATAATTACTCTGCCTGAATAAGGCCAGTCATAACCCCATCATTACTCTGCCTGAATGAGGCCAGTCATTACCCCATCATTACTCTGCCTGAATGAGGCCAGTCACTACACCATCATTACTCTGCCTGAATGAGGCCAGTCATTACCCCATCATTACTCTGCCTGAATGAGGCCAGTCACTACACCATCATTACTCTGCCTGAATGAGGCCAGTCATTACCCCATCATTACTCTGCCTGAATGAGGCTAGTCATTACCCCATCATTACTCTGCCTGAATGAGGCCAGTCATTACACCATCATTACTCTGTCTGAATGAGGCCAGTCATTACCCTATCATTACTCTGCCTGAATGAGGCTGGTCATTACCCCATCATTACCCTGCCTGAATGAGGCCAGTCATTACCCCATCATTACTCTGCCTGAATGAGGCCAGTCATTACCCCATCATTACTCTGCCTGAATGAGGCCAGTCATTACCCCATCATTACCCTGCCTGAATGAGGCCAGTCATTACCCCATCATTACTCTGCCTGAATGAGGCTAGTCATTACCCCATCATTACTCTGCCTGAATGAGGCCAGTCATTACACCATCATTACTCTGTCTGAATGAGGCCAGTCATTACCCTATCATTACTCTGCCTGAATGAGGCTGGTCATTACCCCATCATTACCCTGCCTGAATGAGGCCAGTCATTACCCCATCATTACTCTGCCTGAATGAGGCTAGTCATTACCCCATCATTACTCTGCCTGAATGAGGCCAGTCATTACACCATCATTACTCTGTCTGAATGAGGCCAGTCATTACCCTATCATTACTCTGCCTGAATGAGGCTGGTCATTACCCCATCATTACCCTGCCTGAATGAGGCCAGTCATTACCCCATCATTACTCTGCCTGAATGAGGCCAGTCATTACCCCATCATTACCCTGCCTGAATGAGGCCAGTCATTACCCCATCATTACCCTGCATGAATGAGGCTAGTCATTACCCCATCATTACTCTGCCTGAATGAGGCCAGTCATTACACCATCATTACTCTGCCTGAATGAGGCCAGTCATTACCCCATCATTACTCTGCCTGAATGAGGCCAGTCATTACCCCATCATTACTCTGCATGAATGAGGCCAGTCATTACCCCATAATTACTCTGCCTGAATAAGGCCAGTCATAACCCCATCATTACTCTGTCTGAATGAGGCCAGTCATTACCCCATCATTACTCTGCCTGAATGAGGCCAGTCATTACCCCATCATTACTCTGCCTGAATGAAGCTAGTCATTACCCCATCATTACCCTGCCTGAATGAGGCCAGTCATTACCCCATCATTACTCTGCCTGAATGAGGCCAGTCATTACCGCATCATTACCCTGCCTGAATGAGGCCAGTCATTACCCCGTCATTACCCTGCCTGAATGAGGCTAGTCATTACCCCATCATTACTCTGCCTGAATGAGGCCAGTCATTACCCCATCATTACTCTGCCTGAATGAGGCCAGTCATTACCCCATCATTACTCTGCCTGAATGAGGCCAGTCAATCCCCTTCATTACTCTGCCTGAATGAGGCCAGTCATTACCCCATCATAACTCTGCCTGAATGAGGCCAGTCATTACCCCATCATTACTCTGCCTGAATGAGGCCAGTCATTACCCCATCATTACTCTGCCTGAATGAAGCCTGTCATTACCCCATCATAACTCTGCCTGAATGAGGCCAGTCATTACCCCATCATTACTCTGCCTGAATGAAGCCTGTCATTACCCCATCATAACTCTGCCTGAATGAGGCCAGTCATTACCCCATCATTACTCTGCCTGAATGAGGCCAGTCATTACCCCATAATTACTCTGCCTGAATAAGCCCAGTCATAACCCCATCATTACTCTGCCTGAATGAGGTTAGTCATTACCCCATCATTACTCTGCCTGAATGAGGCTAGGCATTACCCCATCATTACTCTGTCTGAATGAGGCCAGTCATTACCCCATCATTACTCTGCCTGAATGAAGCCTGTCATTACCCCATCATAACTCTGCCTGAATGAGGCCAGTCATTACCCCATCATTACTCTGCCTGAATGAGGCCAGTCATTACCCCATAATTACTCTGCCTGAATAAGGCCAGTCATAACCCCATCATTACTCTGCCTGAAGGAGGTTAGTCATTACCCCATCATTACTCTGCCTGAATGAGGCTAGTCATTACCCCATCATTACTCTGCCTGTATGAGGCCAGTCATTACACCATCATTACTCTGTCTGAATGAGGCTGGTCATTACCCCATCATTACTCTGCCTGAATGAAGCCTGTCATTAACCCATCATAACTCTGCCTGAATGAGGCCAGTCATTACCCCATCATTACTCTGCCTGAATGAGGCCAGTCATTACCCCATAATTACTCTGTCTGAATAAGGCCAGTCATAACCCCATCATTACTCTGCCTGAATGAGGCCAGTCATTACCCCATCATTACTCTGCCTGAATGAGGCCAGTCAATCCCCTTCATTACTCTGCCTGAATGAGGCCAGTCATTACCCCATCATAACTCTGCCTGAATGAGGCCAGTCATTACCCCATCATTACTCTGCCTGAATGAGGCCAGTCATTACCCCATCATTACTCTGCCTGAATGAAGCCTGTCATTACCCCATCATAACTCTGCCTGAATGAGGCCAGTCATTACCCCATCATTACTCTGCCTGAATGAAGCCTGTCATTAACCCATCATAACTCTGCCTGAATGAGGCCAGTCATTACCCCATCATAACTCTGCCTGAATGAGGCCAGTCATTACCCCATCATTACTCTGCCTGAATGAGGCCAGTCATTACCCCATAATTACTCTGCCTGAATAAGCCCAGTCATAACCCCATCATTACTCTGCCTGAATGAGGTTAGTCATTACCCCATCATTACTCTGCCTGAATGAGGCTAGGCATTACCCCATCATTACTCTGTCTGAATGAGGCCAGTCATTACCCCATCATTACTCTGCCTGAATGAAGCCTGTCATTACCCCATCATAACTCTGCCTGAATGAGGCCAGTCATTACCCCATCATTACTCTGCCTGAATGAGGCCAGTCATTACCCCATCATTACTCTGCCTGAATGAGTCATAACCCCATCATTACTCTGCCTGAAGTCATTACCCCATCATTACTCTGCCTGAATGAGGCCAGTCATTACCCATCATTACTCTGCCTGTATGAGGCCAGTCATTACACCCATCATTACTCTGCCTGAATGAGGCCAGTCATTACCCCATCATTACTCTGCCTGAATGAGGCCAGTCATTACCCCATCATTACTCTGCCTGAATGAGGCCAGTCATTACCCCATAATTACTCTGTCTGAATAAGGCCAGTCATAACCCCATCATTACTCTGCCTGAATGAGGCCAGTCATTACCCCATCATTACTCTGCCTGAATGAGGCCAGTCATTACCCCATCATTACTCTGCCTGAATGAGGCTAGTCATTACCCCATCATTACCTTGCCTGAATTAGGCCAGTCATTACCCCATCATTACTCTGCCTGAATGAGGCCAGTCATTACCCCATCATTACCCTGCCTGAATGAGGCCAGTCATTACCCCATCATTACCCTGCCTGAATGAGGCCAGTCATTACCCCATCATTACCCTGCCTGAATGAGGCTAGTCATTACCCCATCATTACTCTGCCTGAATGAGGCCAGTCATTACCCCATCATTACTCTGCCTGAATGAAGCCAGTCATTAACCCATCATAACACTGCCTGAATGAGGCCAGTCATTACCCCATCATAACTCTGCCTGAATGAGGCCAGTCATTACCCCATAGTTACTCTGCCTGAATAAGGCCAGTCATAACCCCATCATTACTCTGCCTGAATGAGGCCAGTCATTACCCCATCATTACTCTGCCTGAATGAGGCCAGTCATTACCCCATCATTACTCTGCCTGAATGAGGCTAGTCATTACCCCATCATTGCCCTGCCTGAATTAGGCCAGTCATTACCCCATCATTACTCTGCCTGAATGAGGCTAGTCATTACCCCATCATTACTCTACCTGAATGAGGCCAGTCATTACCCCATCATTACCCTGCCTGAATGAGGCCAGTCATTACCCCATCATTACTCTGCCTGAATGAGGCTAGTCATTACCCCATCATTACCCTGCCTGAATGAGGCCAGTCATTACCCCATCATTACTCTGCCTGAATGAGGCTAGTCATTACCCCATCATTACTCTGCCTGAATGAGGCCAGTCATTACCCCATCATTACTCTGCCTGAATGAGGCCAGTCATTACCCCATCATTACTCTGCCTGAATGAAGCCAGTCATTACCCCATCATTACTCTGCCTGAATGAGGCCAGTCATTACCCCTTCATTACTCTGCCTGAATGAGGCCAGTCATTACCCCATCATTACTCTGCCTGAATGAGGCCAGTCATTACCCCTTCATTACTCTGCCTGAATGAGGCCAGTCATTACCCAATCATTACTCTGCCTGAATGAAGCCAGTCATTACCCCATCATTACTCTGCCTGAATGAGGCCCGTCATTACCCCTTCATTACTCTGCCTGAATGAGGCCAGTCATTACCCCATCATTTCTCTGCCTGAATGAGGCCAGTCATTACCCCTTCATTACTCTGCCTGAATGAGGCCTGTCATTACCCCATCATAACTCTGCCTGAATGAGGCTAGTCATTACCCCATCATTACTCTGCCTGAATGAGGCCAGTCATTACCCCATAATTTCTCTGTGTGTGGAGGCAGGCATAGATGACAAGAGCACTTAGACCATCTGAATGGATGGATGAATCCTAGTCTCTTTCTCTGTTTTTCTTTCTCTGTTTCTCATTCTCATCTCTTTAATTAATTCTCTATCATTCCCATACTCCTGTTTCTCTCCTTCACTTTCTCTCTCACTCTCCTCCCTCTCGCCTGTTCTCTCTGTCATCACCCCCAAACTGTATTTCACGGATTTCTCATTATTACAGTAATGAAGGCATGGAGAACTAGGGAAGGCCTGTGATTGTGATGCATGTATTCAATCGTTTCACCTGCATGAGCCTGTGGCTTTTAGCAGGTGATTAGTATTACTGTCACATCGCAACCCTGCTCTGCTTGAACTCCTGATAGTGCTACCAACAAGTGTGCTCAAAATACCTGCAGATTAGGCCACAACAAGTCACCTACACTTTTCTATTTACGAATCCAAATGTTATTAAAACACTTTTTATGACTAATGGATTTGTATTCATTTACTTTAATGATCCCAACTAATGTATTCAGAACTGATCTTATTGATTAATTGCAGCAAATGATTTTATTTGACTGCTCTTGGGGTTTTCTGTTTGTGTTCAATGCATCCTGAATCCTGTAGCAGCATCACTAACACCGTGTTTGTAATTGGGGATTACCTCAGGGTTTTGGAGAGTAGGGAAAGGTTGTGTTTGTCAGGAACGTGGACAGAACAATGAAACTCTCCAATTCCAAGAAAATAGATTTGCAATCAGAACAGAATCATTTGGAATGTGTTTCTGGCAGGGGATTTGTTTCCTATTTTGACAGTATCTGTTTTTCTAGATTTTAAGCCTTTCTGCTCTCTAGGTATTTATTGTTTCCATAGAGAGAGAGAGAGAGAGAGAGAGAGAGAGAGAGAGTGAGAGAGAGAGAGAGAGAGAGAGAGATGTAAAGTTATCTGAGCCATTAGTTCCGGGGGAACTTGATGAGTTCTGTCCATTTGTGGAGCTGTCTGGAGCAGCAGGAAGTGTCCATGATTGATGGGCAGCTGTAACATTGCAATGAGGCTCATTTTCAGAGACTGGGAGTCCTTACCAGCCATACATCCTCATCATCTCTTATTAAACATCCTAGTGCTTCTCAATCACCCACCAACCAGTCTGAGTGTTCCTCCCAGTCCTGGCTCGACAAGCCTCACAGCAGCTTAACACAGAGCACAGCACATCACAACTAGGAAATTCATATTTTCCCCAAAATCAACCAATTTTCAATACGGGGAATAATTCATATTTATCCAGAGTCCCATTTAAAGCATTTAAAACCAAGATATGGTCACTGTGAAAGGGTTCTCCCCAAACAAGAGGGGTGCTGCTCGACCTTGTCGTCTTGGCTGCGCCACTATGTAAATATTTCAGAGAAAATGAAACTGATATTTAGTGATGTTAAAGTAACTATCATTGTTGAGAAACAGGCCGTTTTTGAGCTTTATCATGTTCCTCATATAAACTTTGTAACAGGAGTTAAACGACAGTCGAATTACCAAGGTAACTGAACTTGATAACTTCCTTCAACAAAAGACAGAATGTCTCCTAAATTTGGTAAAATCGAGTTGATTATTACATAGATAGCAGGCCAGCTCATGAATAATGTGGAAGTCTGTTAGAAATGTTTTTCTCATACCTTTTGTTGATCCACATTCTCTAACTATGCTCTCATATGGGCAGCAATGCGAGACAGCACAGAGAAGCGGGGGAAATGTTTTAGCGGTATTTTGACATGCATAGGTAAGAGACGTACTTTGATAATACAACCTCTGGATTACAGAATAAAGATAGAATTATCATTATAATATATATATATATATATTTCCCCAATTTCGTGGTATCCAGTTGGTAGTTACAGTCTTGTCCCATCGCTGCAACTCCCGTACGGACTCGGGAGAGGCGAAGGTCTCCGCACAGCTTCTTGACACACTGCTTCTTAACCCAATGTGTCTGCGGAAACAACTTACAACTGGCGACCGAAGTCAGCGTGCATGCGCCTGGTATGCCGCAGGAGTCGCTAGAGCACGATGGGACAAGGACATCCTGGCCAGCCAAACCCTCCCTGACCCAGACGATGCTGGACCACCATTGTGCGCCGCCTCATGGGTCTCCCGGTCGCGGCCGGCTGTGACACAGCCTGGGATCGAACCCAGGCCTGTCGTGATGCCTCTAGCTCTGCGATGCAGTGCATTAGACTGCTGTGCCACTTGGGAGGCCAAAGTTGGGGATTTATATGCGAGACAGGAGTCCGGATGTTGGGTTTCAGTGGGGTTGGGACTGGATAGGACAATAGCCTAGGCTCTAGGACAGGAGAAGATAGAATCTTCCCTCAAGCCTCTGAATGAAGACCTATGTAGTGAATTGTGCATAGGCCTTTCAAATTTGTGACTGTCTTAAAAGTCACATTGACAGCTCAAGTAGAACACGTTGTTTTATAGGCTATACTGAAGAGGTTTCCTGTATTAAATGCATTCAGGTCCTGTGTGCAGCCCGGCAGTGTCAATTATGCGTGTGGTTTGAATTTATGGCGACTTTGTGTGAAGTAGATATGCTAGGGCCTAGGCTAAAGGCTTCCATGCGACAACCTGTTTATCAAAAATAAATGTAATAGCATATTATCTAATCTGCTGCTGCGCATGTTGTGTATTTTGTGGAATTGCATTAGTGCCACATTGGGGGAAAATATTGTAATTTCCCAGGTCTTCTCATTTTATTTTTCAGGAAATGTGAAGTGTTCTCGAGACAGTCCCGGTATCTCGGTTTCCCATGTTAATCCCTAATCACAACACAGAACCAAAAGCCCGGAACAGAAGTGATCAAGCCCGGAACATATAATTCAGTACACATCTAAATATTCCCATTTTCAGAGTTCAGAAAGTTGTGTTTTCACAGGGAAGTGTGTTGAGTGACAGGACGATGATATTCCTCATTTGTCTGGTGGTGATTGTTAATCAGTGTCTGTGTTAGTGTCCCTGAGCTGGTAATCAGAGAGAGGCTGCAATGCCATTATGGTACTGCTGTCAGACACTGGAGCATTGTGAGTGTGTGCAATGCCATTATGGTACTGCTGTCAGACACTGGAGCATTGTGAGTGTGTGTGTGTTTGTGTGTGGAGTTTTAGAGAGCAGTGTTATGGCCCAGACAGATCACCAGTCTGCCACTCACTCTAACCCTCTCTCTGTGTGTGTCTGCTTAATGAATGTCTTCACATTAGAAGGCTGGCGCAGCAGCAAGTCCAAATACCAACGGCCCATTGACTAACTGATAGGCTAGACGCTGGCTCTACAGCATTAAGATTTTTCTCACTATTTCAGAAGAAAGGTAAAGGTCTCCCAGAGAGACTGGCTCAACTCATACAAAAGGAAACTGGCAAATGCATGCTCACAAATTGCAAACATTTAAGCTAGCATTGATTTAGCAGAGGTACAAAATATACACACACAGCTACTGTTCTGGGTTTTGTGTCACACAGAATGGTGCAGAAACATTTGACCGTGTGTCTGTTTGTCCGTGTGTCTGTCTGTCCGTCTGTCCGTCTGTCCGTCTGTCCGTCTGTCCGTCTGTCCGTCTGTGTGTGTGTGTGTGTGTGTGTGTGTGTGTGTGTGTGTGTGTGTGTGTGCTCACACAGTGTTGGCGCTAGGGTTGCAAAGGGTCGGAAACTTTCCGGTAAACTTCCTGCATTTTTCAGGAAATTTTCCATGGGAAGTTAGCTTATAACAGTGAAACTTTTTGTGGGATACACATAAAGCAATTCTAGGTCTTGTGGCATATTTTGGTTAAACTATCCCCAATTCAATGGAATTGGAACCCTCTGCATGCACAGTGCATTCTTCCATCACATGTACTGTACAGCTGATTCTCAAGATCTAATGAGATGCTATTGAGCCCACACTACTACACTGTCTGAGCCAAGGACTACATGCTTTCCGGTAAGATTTGATTACAATACTGGGTGGGGTGAATATATTTTACATGACATACATGATTTTTTGTTAACTAGTAAATAGTAGCTTACAACAAAGTGTGTTTAAATAATTTCTAACATGTTAACAATTTCTGCTAGTTAGTTTTTGCTACCATGTGGGTTTTAGCTTGCTTGAGCCTGCTAACTGAGGAGTGTTAATTCACCTGTTTCCATCCTCTAGGACCTTTCTGAGAGTATCTATGTTTAATCTAACTGCTTAACTATTTATCTGTACATGGAATTCTATTTACTTTTTAAACAAATGAATTTCTAATCTTGACAGGAAAATGCCATAGGACTATCTGATGTGTAGAGACATTTCACTGCAGCTAATGTAGAAGGAAAAGCTGTGGACCTTTGCAAATACTGTGGCAAATCATATGTGAAAATGCAACAAAGATGCAGAATCATCTGGCCAAGTGCATAAAGTTCCCTCAGCGCTCACAACAAGCAACCTCTGACAAAAGTCCCTCTATTTCTATTTGAGGTGAAAATGATGAATCAGACCTTATCGATAGCAACAGCTCATGGTCCTCCTGGAATCAGATGTTTTTTTGACTCAATGGAAAAACGTAGTCAGCGAAATGCTGATGAATGTCTTGCTCGAGCTGTGTATGCAACTGGTTCACCACTGATGCTAACAGGTAATGTGTATTGGAAGAGATTTCTGAATGTTCTTTGCCCAGCGTATACCCTCCAACCAGACATGCTTTATCTATTCATTTGCTGGATGCATAGTTCAACAGAGTTCAAGTGAAGGTCAAGCAAATCATAGAGAAAGCAGACTGTATTGCAATCATCTCTGATGGGTGGCCGAATATTCGTGGGCAAGGAATAATTAACTACATCATCTCAACCCCTCAACCAGTATTCTACAAGAGCACAGACATAAGGGACAACAGACATATCGGTCTCTTCATTGCAGATGAGCTGAAGGTAGTCATCAATGACCTTGGACCACAGAAGATATTTGCACTGGTGACAAATAATGCTGCGAACATGAAGGCTGCTTGGTCTAAAGTGGAGGAGTCCTACCCACACATCACACCCATTGGCTGTGCTGCTCATGCATTGAATCTGCTCCTCGAGGACATCATGGCACTGAAAACAATGTATACACTCTTCAAGAGAGCCAAGGAAATGGTTAGAATAAGAGAAGAATAAGAGAACCACATTGAAGCATCCCAGCAGCACCCATTGGGGTGGTGTTGTCATCATGTTTGACAGTCTCCTGGAGAGGAAGGAGTCTCTCCAAGAAATGGCCATATCACAGTCTGCCGAAATGGACAGCCCCCTCAAGAGGATCCTCCTGGATGATGTATTTTGGGAGAGAGTGGTAAGCAGCCTGAAACTCCTGAAACCTATAGCAGTAGTCATAGCACGGATTGAGGGAGACAATGCCATTCTGTCTTATGTTCAGACTCTGCTTGCAGATGTAAGAGAAGAAATCCGTACTTCCTTGTCCACTTCACTGTTGCTCCAAGCAGAGGAAACTGCAGTTCTGAAATAAATAAAAACTTCTGCCTGAAGTCCATACAAGCCGCAGCGTACATATGGGACCGCAAGTATGCTGGCAAGAGCATCCTGTCTGGTGCAGAGATCAACAAAGCCTATGGTGTCATCACTACTGTGTCTCGCCACCTTGGCCTGGATGGCGGCAAGGTTCTTGGCAGTCTGGCGAAGTATACTCAGCTACCTGGTGGAAGGGACTTTGTGGATCTGAGGCTCTTTCCCCTGTTGCCTCCATCACCCTCCAAATCCCAACAACATCAGCTGCCTCAGAGCACAACTGGTCCTTTTTTGGGAACGCACACACAAAGGCACGCAACACTCTGACCAATACAAGGGCTGAGAAATTGGTGGCCATCTGGGCAAATGAGGCTTTTTGAGCCTGACAATAAGCCATCCTCAACCAGGTTGGAAAGTGACAGTGAAGGTGAGGCCTCAGAGTCTGATGTTCAAGAAGTGGACATTGAGGAGGTCCAAGGAAAAGACATGGAAGCCTGAGAGGAAGACAACCAAAGCTTTAGTTTGTAGACTATCATTTTATGAATGTTGATAACGTTTTTGGGAGATGCAATGGATCATTGGGAATCATTCAATATTAACTTGTTCAGTGAAATCATCCCATGTGAACAGTCAACTCATTTAATTAAAGTTCAATTTTTAACTAAATTGTTTTTTCTATTTCTATGCTAAGGATTTAATCATTTGCAATTTTGTCTACTTATGATAAGGTAAAAGGTTTATGTTTCTGTCTCCATATGATATGGTAAATATACCCAATGCAAAAATCATCTACATTTAAATGGTCTTAATAATAATAATTTGCATATATTTCCGTTAATTCCCATATATTCTCTTTAATTCCCATATATTCCCTTTAATTCCCAGGGAAAGTTTCCACCTCTGAATATTCCCCAAAATGTGCAACCCTTGTTGGTGCTGTATGTTTTGTTCCATCCTCATTACCGGGCCCAGTCAGAGAGGGCTGTGTGACCTTGGTAATATACCACAGCTAAGGGCTATTCTTATTCACTATGCAATGCAGAGTGCCTGGACACTGCACTTAGCCGTGGTATATTGGCCATATACCACAAACCCCCAAGGTGCCTTATTGCTATTAGAAACTGGTTACAAATGTAATTAGAGCAGTAAAAATAAATGTTTTGTCATATCTGTGGTATACGGTCTGATATTCCACTTCTGTTAGCCAATCATCATTCAGGGCTCAAACCACCCAGTTTATAATAGGTGGTGAAGCCAGAGATATGGAGACATACTCAAACAAGTCACTAAACAGTTTATAATCTAGGGATTACTACCTTATATTATCCTTACTACCGAATAAATAATTTGGGTCCCACTTTATAATTATGTAGAGCCTATAAATGCTTTACTTAGTATACATAAAGGCTTCATGAGCACTAAATGAATGCTTCACAAATCATCTATAAGAGTATGTCATACTCTGTAAATTGTGTATAAACATACATTTTATAGACATTTGGCAATTTACCCTACAGTGGGAATTGTTATGTCACCCGTTATAGAGTGTGACACATGCCTATAGATGATTTGTGAATAATTTCTGTAATGCTTATAAAGCTTTTCTGTATGCTTTATAAAGCCTTTCTGTATGCTTTATGAAGCCTTTATGTATGCTTTATGAAGCCTTTATGTATGCTTTATGAAGCCTTTCTGTATGCTTTATGAAGCCTTTCTGTATGCTTTATAAAGCCTTTATGTATGCTTTATGAAGCCTTTATGTATGCTTTATGAAGCCTTTATGTATGCTTTATGAAGCCTTTCTGTATGCTTTATAAAGCCTTTATGTATGCTTTATGAAGCCTTTATGTATGCTTTATGAAGCCTTTATGTATGCTTTATGAAGCCTTTATGTATGCTTTATGAAGCCTTTCTGTATGCTTTATGAAGCCTTTCTGTATGCTTTATAAAGCCTTTCTGTATGCTTTATGAAGCCTTTATGTATGCTTTATGAAGCCTTTATGTATGCTTTATGAAGCCTTTATGTATGCTTTATGAAGCCTTTCTGTATGCTTTATGAAGCCTTTCTGTATGCTTTATAAAGCCTTTATGTATGCTTTATGAATCCTTTATGTATGCTTTATAAAGCCTTTATAAGCTGTACTTTGTTTGAAATCTATTTTCTGTGGATCAGGTGTAAATCCTTGATCCTCAAGGCATTAATGACTGTGCCTGACGTCATGATGACACGTGTCTATCCTGTTCTTTCACCATGACTCACAACACAGATGTGTGCAGTTTAAAGTTCAGCCGTGACTCAGAACCTCTCCTATGTAGGATAGGAGACCTTAGTATGCGTCGGTCTAAGGCACTGCATCTCAGTGCTAGAGCCGTCACTACAGACCCCTTGGTTCGATTCCGTGCTTTATCACAACCGGCCATGATTTGGAGTCCCATAGGGCAGCGCACAATTGGCCCAGCGTCGTCCGGGTTTGGCCGGTGTGGGCTGTCATTGTAAATAAGAATTTGTTCTTAACTGACTTGTCTAGTTAAATAAAGGCACATCCACATACAGTACCAGTCAAAAGTTTGGACACACCTACTCATTCAAGGGTTTGTCTTTATTTTTACTATTTTACTAGTGTTATACAAATTCTTCAAATAGCCACAAATTCTTCAAAGTAGCATTCTCTCAACCAGCTTCATGAGGTAGTCACCTGTAATGCATTTGAATTAACAGGTGTGCCTTGTTAAAAGTTAATTTGTGGAATTTCTTTCTTTCTTATTGCTTTTGAGCCAATCATTTGTGCTGTGACAAGGTAGGGGTGGTATACAGAATATAGCCCTATTTGGTAAAAGACCAAGTCCATATTATGGCAAGAACAGCTCAAATAAGCAAAGAGAAACGAAAGTCATTATTTTAAGACATGAAGGTCAGTCAATGCGGAAAAATGAAAAGGAATTTGAAAGTTTCTTCAAGTGCAAAAACCATCCAGCGCAATGATGAAGCTGGCTCTCATGAGGAACGCCACAGGAAAGAAAGACCCAGAGTTACCTCTGCTGCAGAGGATAAGTTCATTAGAGTTAACTGCACCTCAGATTGCAGTCCAAATAAATGCTTCACAGAGTTCAAGTAAGAGACACATCTCAACATCAACTGTTCAGATGAGACTGCATGAATCAGACCTTCATGGTCAAATTGCTGCAAAGAAACCACTACTAAAGGATACCAATAAGAAGAAGAGACTTGCTTTGGCCAAGAAACACGAGCAATGGAAATTAGACAGGGGGAAATCTGTCCTTTGGTCTGATGAGTTCAAATGAGAGATTTTTGGTTACAACCGCCGTGTCTTTATGAGATGCAGAGTAGGTGAACAGATGATCTCTGCATGTGTAGTTTCCATCATGAAGCATGGAGGAGGAGGTATGATGGTGTGGGGGTGCTTTGCTGGTGACACTGTCAGTGATTTGTTTACAATTCAAGGCACACTTAACCAGCATGGCTGCCCCAGCATTCTGCAGTGACACACCTTCCCATATAGTTTGTGCTTAGTGGGACTATCATTTGTTATTCAACAGGACAATGACCCAACACACCTCCAGGCAGTGTAAGGGCTATTTGGCCAAGAATGAGAATGATGGAGTGCTGCATCAGATGACCTGGCCTCCACAATCACCCATCCTCAATTCAATTTAGATGGTTAGGTATGAGTTGGACATCAGAGTGAAGGAAAAACAGCCAACAAGTGCTCAGCATATGTGGGAACTCCTTCAAGACGGTTGGAAAAGCATTCCAGGTGAAGCTGGTTGAGAGAATGCCAAGAGTGTGCCAAGCTTTCACCATGGCTAAGGGTGGCTACTTTGAAGAATCTCAAATATACAATATCTTTTGATTTGTTTAATGTCTTCACTATTATTCTACAATGTAAAAAATAGTTAAATAAAATAAAATCCCTTGAATGAACAGATGTGTCCAAACTTTTGACTGGTGCTGTACATACACATTCTGGCTCTCTATAATTTTGGATAGATGGTGAATGAAGGAAAATGGGTAAACTTTGTGACAGATTAATCAGATAAAGGATTGAGCTGAGAACATTGTTTTGATCCCAGGCTGTGAACTCTATAGTCATAATAGTTATTAACTCAGTTCATTTATTTTCTACAGACCCCCACAGGCTCAAAATAGCGCACAACTCCCTTCAAAATGCACTTGCCCTTCGCTTACAGTTAATTACTATTTGGAGAATAATTAATATTTCATATTTCTGGTCAAAGGATGACGGAAAACATATGAATATTGATGCACCTTTCATTATGACCAAAAATATATTTTCAACTTACCCAGCATTAAGTATTTATGCCATGTCTCTGCAGGGTGTACACAGCAGGATTGACAGTCTCACAGTAGTTGGTTAAATATGACCTTCCTCTCCGTGCATTATGGCATAGTTACCACATTCTTTATGGGCCCATTAACTGCACTGAACCACTGGGTTGACACTTGACAGAGATGGTTGAGTATATTAATGGCAGATTGAGGGGATGGGGTGATGAGGTAATGTTCTGTGGGAGGAGGTTTAAGTGGCTCATCCTTTCTCTCATCTTTGTGATGTCACAGCAAACGAGAGGCTGTTTTTGCAGGACAATATTAGAAGACGGACCAGGAACTTCCCTCCCTGGCAGAGGCCTGTCTGTCTATCTGTTGTCAGGAAGATGCAGTCTTTAGATGGCCTTGTTCCTCCATGGTCTTTGATTGCACTGAAGACAGTTACAGGCCTTCTGATGGATAAAACATGTACTCCTATTCCCCTTTCAGCAGTGGACATGCCCAGACTGCCAGACTGGCCCACTGTCCCCATTCCAACGTCTGACTATCACACACACGTCTGACTGTGTGTGTGCAGTAGAAGCACACACACATGCAAGTCACACACACACACACACATACATACACACACGTCAGGCACACACACGTGCACACACACAGTGCAGTCTGATTCCGACTCCTTTATATCCGAGAACGAACAGATAACCTTTCCCCATAATATCCTGAATGGACGCCAATGTCTAATTGCAGTGAGTAGATATATTGGCCCACCCGTGTAGTTCAGTGATAACAAGGCTCTCCTGTGTGTTAATTGATGCCCCCACACAGCCAGCGTTTGTCTCTCCGTGTTCCTCTACATCTAACACAGTAGACCTACCCACGGGTGGAATTACTGTCTTTGGCAAATGCTCACATGCCATGAAATTGGAAGGATGATGCTGGAGGAGGGAGTGCAAGGGGAGAAGGAGAGAGGTGGTTAGGAATGTCACCGAGGCTATCAGATAACAATCAAATGATGCTGTATGTATCCTAATATCGAGTGGACACTCCAATGCCAAACCAAACTTATTGCTACGCCCAGGTGTGGGTAATTCAAGGTTTGCAGACTGCAGTGAGTGCAGGCTTTTGTTACAGGTCAGTTCCAACACACAACTAACTGCTCATCTGAAACTAGATTAGAGTCAGGTGTGTTCTGTAATTACTGGGTTGGAATAAAATCCTGCTGTGAACCACTGCATCCCTCCTGGAGTGGAGTAGCCCACCCCTGGCTTAACCTAATGTATCATTCAAGAGATTTCTTTGTAATCCAACTTTATTAAGCTACTGGTATTATGCCACCCATTGTAACATATATACGATTTGATATATTGTTGAGACAGTGGCTGGCACAGACTGGATGACAGCGGTTACACATGGGGAATCAGTGTGTACCTGTCTGATGCTCCCCTTGATGCTCTGTCTAATAAACCCAGCCAGTCCCCAAAATTAAAGTTTCTACACCGAATGACTCATCAATTGTACATGTGAGTTGCTGTTTGTTGCTGCTCTCTGTTGTTGCTCTCTGTTGCTGCTCTCTGTTGCTGCTCTCTGTTGTTGCTCTCTGTTGCTGCTCTCTGTTGCTGCTCTCTGTTGTTGTTCTCTGTTGCTGCTCTCTGTTGCTGCTGTCTGTTGTTGCTACAGTTGAAGTCGGAAGTTTACATACACTTAGGTTGGAGACATTAAAACTTGTTTTTCAACCACTCCACAAATTTCTTGTTAACAAACTATAATTTTGGCAAGTCGGTTAGGACATCTACTTTGTGCAGGACACAAGTCATTTTTCCAACAATTGTTTACAGACACATTATTTCACTTATATGTTGACTGTGCCTTTAAACAGTTTGGAAAATTCCAGAAAATGATCTCATGGCTTTAGAAGGTTCTGATAGACTATTTGACATCATTTGAGTCATTTGGAGGTATACCTGTGGATGTATTTCAAGACCTACCTTCAAACTCAGTACCTCAAGACCTCAGAAAAAAAATAGTAGACCACCACAAGTCTGGTTCATCCTTGGGAGCAATTTCCAAATGCCTGAAAGTACCACGTTCATCTGTACAAACAATTGTACGCAAGCATAAACACCATGGGACCACACAGCCGTCATACCGCTCAGGAAGGAGACGCATTTGTCTCCTAGAGATGAACGTACTTTGGTGTGAAAAGTGCAAATCAATCCCAGGACAACAGCAAAGGACCTTGTGAAGATGCTGGAGGAAACAGCTACAAAAGTATCTCTATCCAGAGTAAAACGAGTCCTATATCGACATAACCTGAAAGGCTGCTCAGCAAGGAAGAAGCCACTGCTCCAAAACCGCCACAAAAAATCCAGACTACTGCACACGGGGACAAAGATCGTATTTTGATTTGGGCTGATTTGGGCTGCAAAAATAGAACTGTTTGGCCATAATGACCATCGTTATGTTTGGAGGATAAAAGGAGAGGCTTGCAAGCCGAAGAATACCATCCCAACCGTGAAGCACGGGGGTGGCAGCATCATGTTGTGGGGGTGCTTTGCTGCAGGAGGGACTGGTGCACTTCACAAAATAGATGGCATCATGAATAAGTAAAATTATGTGGATATCCACATAATTTTACTTATTCATGATGCGGTCTATTTTGTGAAGTGCACCAGTCCCTCCTGCAGCAAAGCACCCCCGCAACATCTTAAGACATCAGTCAGGAAGTTAAAGCTTGGTTGCAAATGGGTCTTCCAAATGAACAATGACCCCAAGGAAACTTCCAAAGTTTTGACAAAATGGCTTAAGGACAACAAAGTCAAGGTATTGAAGTGGCCATCACAAAGCCCTGACCTAAATTCTGTAGAAAGTTTCTGGGCAGAACTGAAAAAGCATGTGCGAGCAAGGATGACTACAAACCTGACTCAGTTATTCCAGCTCTGTCAGGAGGAAAGGGCCAAAATTCAGCCAGCTTATTGTGGCAGGCTTGTAGAAGGCTACCTGACACTTTTGACCCATGCTCAACCATTTAAAGGCAATACTACCAAATACTAATTGAGTGTATGTAAACTTCTGACCCACTGGGAATGTGATGAAAGAAATAAAAGCTGAAATAAATAATTCACTCAACTATTATTCTGACATTTCATATTTTAAAAATAAAGTGGTGATCCTAACTGACCTAAAGCAGGGAATTTGTACTAGGATTAAATGTCAGGAATTGTGACAAACTGAGTTTAAATGTATGTTCCTAAGGTGTACGTAAACGTCTGACTTCAACTGTATCTGTTGTTCCAGTCTGAACAGAACAACTTCTTCCTCGGCTCATTAATTCATTAAAAAGCTTGACAGTTTGGGCGCTGTAATTTAATTTAGTGAGATGAATGATTAATCAAAGACTTTTACTTTTTGACATTTTGTAACCTCACCATAATTACCTAAATGTTTCACCTGATGTCATTATAATGACCTAAATGTTTCATCTGATGTTATTATGGTTGAACATTAGATAAGCAGCCTAATTTAAGACCTGCCAGACTACCAGAGTGCCTGTTGGCTTTTCCTACCCCCCTCAAGACTCAGTCTGTTCCTCCCAAGGCTACCATCAGATTTGACCTCTGAAAAGCTTCTCTCTCTCTGCTGGCTATGCCTCTAATTCATCCAGTCACTCATTAAAATGCTTAACAAGGCTCATGTGAATAGAGAAGCTCATTTTCTGATTGATTAATTGATTCCTTGACACAACTGATGACACTAATGAGAGGCCAGTGTTGCGTTATACTGGCCCATGTCAAGATTGAACTGATCACACAACCTTGTCGTTAGTATTTAGCCTGTAGACATGTAGCGCTTTGTGCTAACAGAAATCCACTCGGGATAAACATGGATAACCGGGATCCCGGGACTGTCCCAGGAACGCTCTTCACATTTCCCTAAAAAATGTCATGACAAGACCTGGGAAATAACAAAAAAAATCCCATTGTAGCACTAATGCAATTCCACAAGATACACAACATGTGCAGAAGCAGAGTAGCATTTTTTATAGCACATTATCTAAACAGGTTGTTGCATGGAAGCCTTTAGCCTAGCGTATTTACTTCACACAACATCACCATGAATTCAAACCACACGCATAATTGACACTGCCGGGCTGCACACGCAAACTGAATGCAGTTAATAAACCCTACAGGAAACCCCTACAATATAGCCTATAAAATAATGTGAGCTTGTTTGAGCTGTAATTGTGACTCTTCAGACAGTCACATGTTATAGGTCTACGCACAATTCACTACATAGGCATTTTTGTGAAATCAAATCAAATGGTATTGGTCGCGTACACATCTTTTGCAGATGTCATTGTGGGTGTCGTGAAATGCTTATGTTCCTAGCTCTAACAGTGCAGAAATACCTAATAATAAAAACAAAACACGCAAATCCCCCAAAAATAGAATTAAGAAATATAGAAATAGAATGAGCATTGTCAGGAATATAGCTATATTTGTACTGTACATATGAAGTGGCTAAAACAGTATTTAAACATTATTAAAGTGACCAGTGTTCAATGACTATGTATATAGGATTTCAGGTATCAAGGTAAAACCCAGATGCAGACAACGTCAAATTAACAATGGTTTAATAATCCAACAGGGGCAGGAAATAGACAGGTCAAGGCAGGCAGGGGTCAGCAAACCAGAGGTGGGGCAAAGGTACAGGACGGCAGGCAGAGTGGACAAGCAGGCAGGCTGAAAGTCAGGACAGGCAAGGGTCAAAAACAAGAGGGTGAGAAAAAGAGAGACTGGGAAAGCTGAAGCTGAGATACAAAAACGCTGGTTGGCTTGACAAACAAGACGAACTGCCAACAGACAAACGGAGAACACAGGTATAAATACACAGGGGTGGGGACAATCACAAAGACAGGTGAAACAGATCAGGCTGTGACATAGGGCTGCAGTCTCTAAGGTGCAGGGCTGAGTACCGGGTGGTAGCCGGCTAGTAACAATGACTTAAGTTCAGGGCAGGGTACTGGGCGGAGGCCGGCTAATGGTGACTATTTAACAGTCTGTTGGCCTGCAGTTAGAAGCTGTTTTCAGTCTCTCAGTCCCAGCGTATATGCATCTGTACTGTAGATGGTAGCGTGGTGAACAGGCCGAGCTCAGGTGGCTGAGGACCTTGATATTCATGAGCTGATCTTTATAACCATCAACTAGATTTTGCCAAATATAGGATATATTCTGTCATTCGTTGAAGGAGGTTATCTAGCAAGCTCAGCAACTTTGGTCTTTTGATTTTTGTTTGACCACCATTTCAAAGTTTGTTTGATTCAATAACGTTATAGTCTAATTCGGGTGCGCTCTGTGCATCCTGAGTGTGCTCTGTGTCGAGATAGCAGCACACCACCCTGCATACCACTGCTGGCTTGCTTCTGAAGCTAAGCAGGGTTGGTCCTGGTCAGTTCCTGGATGGAGACCAGATGCTGCTGGAAGTGGTGTTGGAGGGCCAGTAGGAGGCACTCTTTCCTCTGGTCTAACAAATACCCCAATGCCCCAGGGCAGTGATTGGGGACACTGCCCTGTGTAGGGTGCCGTCTTTCGGATGGGACGTTAAACGGGTGTCCTGACTCTCTGAGGTCATTAAAGATCCCATAGCACTTATCGTAAGACTAGGGGTGTTAACCCCGGTGTCCTGGCTAAATTCCCAATCTGGCTCTCAAACCATCACGGTCACCTATTAATCCCCAGTTTACAATTGGCTCATTCATCCCCTCCTCTCCCCTGTAACTATTCCCCAGGTCGTTGCTGCAATGTGTTTTCAGTCAATTTACCTGGTAAAATTAAGGAGAAATAAATAAAAAATAGCCTACTGCTGAAAGGTGCTGAATTTATTAAGGAACATGATGTCATGATGTGGCCCTTTCTGGGTATAGATCTTGGAATCCCCCTCTCTCTCTCCTACACTCAGGTTCTGTTATTTCAGGTCATAAATTCCTGGAGGAGTATAAAATGAATGAATAAAGATGGAAGTATTTGTGAAATTATGTAATATGACGTTAAACCTTTAATGTGAAAGAATTGTATTCCCCTTAAAGTTTAATTAAGTAATTGGCCTGCCCCCATGAGCACAGACATGATCTGGCGCCATGGAACAGCCCTTTTCTACTGTTACGAATAAAAACCTTCCTGAGGAAATCCTCTTCAGACCACACGTACCTCGATGGACGCCGAAGGGCACAGGTTGAGTTCAGACCACACGTACCTCGATGGACACCGAAGGGGCACAGGTTGAGTTCAGACCACACGTACCTCGATGGACACCGAAGGGGCACAGGTTGAGTTCAGACCACACGTACCTCGATGGACACCGAAGGGGCACAGGTTGAGTTCAGACCACACGTACCTCGATGGACACCGAAGGGGCACAGGTTGAGTTCAGACCACACGTACCTCGATGGACACCGAAGGGGCACAGGTTGAGTTCAGACCACACGTACCTCGATGGACACCGAAGGGGCACAGGTTGAGTTCAGACCACACGTACCTCGATGGACACCGAAGGGGCACAGGTTGAGTTCAGACCACACGTACCTCGATGGACACCGAAGGGGCACAGGTTGAGTTCAGACCACACGTACCTCGATGGACACCGAAGGGGCACAGGTTGAGTTCAGACCACACGTACCTCGATGGACACCGAAGGGGCACAGGTTGAGTTCAGACCACACGTACCTCGATGGACGCCGAAGGGGCACAGGTTGAGTTCAGACCACACGTACCTCGATGGACACCGAAGGGGCACAGGTTGAGTTCAGACCACACGTACCTCGATGGACGCCGAAGGGGCACAGGTTGAGTTCAGACCACACGTACCTCGATGGACACCGAAGGGGCACAGGTTGAGTTCAGACCACACGTACCTCGATGGACACCGAAGGGGCACAGGTTGAGTTCAGACCACACGTACCTCGATGGACGCCGAAGGGGCACAGGTTGAGTTCAGACCACACGTACCTCGATGGACACCGAAGGGGCACAGGTTGAGTTCAGACCACACGTACCTCGATGGACGCCGAAGGGGCACAGGTTGAGTTCAGACCACACGTACCTCGATGGACACCGAAGGGGCACAGGTTGAGTTCAGACCACACGTACCTCGATGGACACCGAAAGGGGCACAGGTTGAGTTCAGACCACACGTACCTCGATGGACACCGAAGGGCACAGGTTGAGTTCAGACCACACGCACCTCGATGGACGCCGAAGGGGCACAGGTTGAGTTCAGACCACACGTACCTCGATGGACACCGAAGGGGCACAGGTTGAGTTCAGACCACACGTACCTCGATGGACACCGAAGGGGCACAGGTTGAGTTCAGACCACACGTACCTCGATGGACACCGAAGGGGCACAGGTTGAGTTCAGACCACACGTACCTCGATGGACACCGAAGGGGCACAGGTTGAGTTCAGACCACACGTACCTCGATGGACACCGAAGGGGCACAGGTTGAGTTCAGACCACACGTACCTCGGTGGACACCGAAGGGGCACAGGTTGAGTTCAGACCACACGTACCTCGATGGACACCGAAGGGGCACAGGTTGAGTTCAGACCACACACGTACCTCGATGGACACCGAAGGGGCACAGGTTGAGTTCAGACCACACGTACCTCGATGGACGCCGAAGGGGCACAGGTTGAGTTCAGACCACACGTACCTCGATGGACGCCGAAGGGGCACAGGTTGAGTTCAGACCACACGTACCTCGATGGACACCGAAGGGGCACAGGTTGAGTTCAGACCACACGTACCTCGATGGACACCGAAGGGGCACAGGTTGAGTTCAGACCACACGTACCTCGATGGACACCGAAGGGGCACAGGTTGAGTTCAGACCACACGTACCTCGATGGACACCGAAGGGCACAGGTTGAGTTCAGACCACACGTACCTCGATGGACACCGAAGGGGCACAGGTTGAGTTCAGACCACACGTACCTCGATGGACACCGAAGGGGCACAGGTTGAGTTCAGACCACACGTACCTCGATGGACACCGAAGGGGCACAGGTTGAGTTCAGACCACGTACCTCGATGGACGCCGAAGGGGCACAGGTTGAGTTCAGACCACACGTACCTCGATGGACACCGAAGGGCACAGGTTGAGTTCAGACCACACGTACCTCGATGGACACCGAAGGGGCACAGGTTGAGTTCAGACCACACGTACCTCGATGGACACCGAAGGGGCACAGGTTGAGTTCAGACCACACGTACCTCGATGGACACCGAAGGGGCACATTCACTCTTTCACACCTGTTCTCTCTTCCCCCTCTGATTAGGTCTCTATTTCTTTCTCTGTTCCTGCTACTTTCAGTGTCTGATTCTTGTTTGTGTTTTTTGATGCCAGAAGCAAGCTGTCGTCTCGTTTGCTTCCACCTTGTCCTGTCCTGTCGGAGTCTGCAGTCTGCCTGGCAGGTGCATCCTGCACTATACTAACGTTCTTTTTGTTCCGCTGACAACGTTGGAAGAGGATTTATGCCATTCCTGTTTTTCATTAAAGAACTCTGTTTTCTGTTAAAACCGCTTTTGGGTCTTCACTCAAGTTCATAACAGAAGAATCAGACCAAGAATGGACCCAGCGGCTCCGGACCCTTTTCACTCCGCCGTCGAGATCCAGGGAGCGATGCTAGGCAGACACGAGGAGGAATTGTCTGCTGCTCGACATGCCGTTGAGACCCTGGCCGTCCAAGTCTCCGACCTCACAAGACAGGTTCACCAACTCCACCTCGATCCACCGCCCACTTCCAGGGTTTCCGAGTCTCCGGAGCCCAGGATCAACAACCCGCCGTGTTACTCTGGGGAGCCCACTGAGTGCCGCTCATTCCTCACTCAGTGTGATGTGGTGTTCTCTCTCCAGCCCAACACTTACTCCAGGAGCGCAGCCCGCATCGCCTACGTCATTTCTCTCCTTACCGGACGGGCGCGTGAGTGGGGCACGGCAGTCTGGGAGGCGAGGGCTGAGTGTATTAACCAGTATCAAGACTTTAAGGAGGAGATGATACGGGTTTTTGACCGTTCTGTTTTTGGGGAGGAGGCTTCCAGGGCCCTGTCTTCCCTATGTCAGGGGAATCGATCCATAACGGATTATTCTATTGAGTTTTCGCACTCTCGCTGCCTCAAGTGACTGGAACGAGCCGGCTTTGCTCGCTCGTTTTCTGGAGGGTCTCCTCGTCGAGGTTAAGGACGAGATCCTCTCCCGGAGGTTCCTTCCAGTCTGGACTCCTTAATAGCTCTCGCTATTCGCATAGAGCGACGGTTTGATCTTCGTCGCCGAGCTCGTGGAAAGGAGCTCGCGTTCTCCGCTGCTCCCCTCTCCACATCACTGCCACCTGCCGCATCACTGCCACCCTCCTCCGCCGGCTCGGATGCTGAGCCTATGCAGCTGGGGGGTATCCGCATCTCGGCCAAGGAGAAGGAACGGAGAATCACCAATCGCCTCTGTCTCTACTGCGGCTCCGCTGGTCATTTTGTCACCTCATGTCCAGTAAAAGCCAGAGCTCATCAGTAAGAGGAGGGCTACTGGTGAGCGCAACTACTCAGGCCTCTCCTTCTGGATCACGCACTACTTTTCCGGTCCATCTCCGCTGGCCCGGTTCATCTGCTTCCTGCAGTGCCTTGATAGACTCTGGGGCGGAGGGCTGTTTTATGGACGAGACCTGGGCTCGGGAACATGACATTCCTCTCAGACAGTTAGGGGGAGCCCACGGCCTTGTTCGCTTTAGATGGTAGTTCTCCCCCAAGATTCAGCGTGAGACGCTGCCTTTAACCCTCACTGTCTCTGGTAATCATAGCGAAACCATTTCTTTTTTAATTTTTCGTTCACCTTTTACACCTGTTGTTTTGGGTCATCCCTGGCTAGTGCGCCATAACCCTTCTATTAATTGGTCTAGTAATACTATCCTATCCTGGAATGTTTCTTGTCATGTAACCTGTTTAATGTCTGCTATCCCTCCTGTTTCCTCTGTCTCTACTTCACAGGAGGAGCCTGGCGATTTGACAGGGGTGCCGGAGGAGTATCACGATCTGCGCACGGTGTTCAGTCGTTCCAAGGCCACTTCTCTCCCTCCACACCGGTCGTATGACTGTAGTATTGATCTCCTTCCGGGAACTACTCCCCCCGGGTGTAGATTATACTCTCTGTCGGCTCCCGAACGTAAGGCTCTCGAGGATTATTTGTCGGTTTTCGCTCAACGCCGGTACCATTGTCTCCTCCCTCCTCTCCCGCCGGAGCGGGGTTTTTTTGTTCAGAAGAAGGACGGGTCCCTGCGCCCATGCGTGGATTATCGAGGGCTGAATGACATAACAGTTAAGAATCGTTATCCGCTTCCTCTTATGTCTTCAGCCTTCGAGATCCTGCAGGGAGCCAGGTTTTTCACCAAATTGGACCTTCGTAACGCCTACCATCTCGTGCGCATCAGGGAGGGGGACGAGTGGAAGACGGCGTTTAACACTCCGTTAGGGCACTTTGAATACCGGGTTCTTCCTTTCGGCCTCGTTAACGCTCCAGCTGTCTTTCAGGCACTAGTTAACGACGTCCTGAGAGACATGCTGAACATTTTTGTTTTCGTTTACATGGACGATATCCTGATTTTTTCTCCGTCTCTCTCGATTCATGTTCAGCACGTGCGACGCGTCCTCCAGCGCCTTTTGGAGAACTGTCTTTATGTGAAGGCTGAGAAGTGCATTTTCATGCCGCCTCTGTCCCTTTTCTCGGTTCCGTTATTTCCGCTGAGGGCATTAAGATGGATCCCGCTAAGGTCCAGGCTGTCATTGATTGGCCCGCTCCTAAGTCACGCGTCGAGCTGCAGCGCTTTCTGGGCTTCGCTAATTTCTATCGTCGTTTCATCCGTAATTTCGGTCAGGTGGCAGCTCCCTCACAGCCCTTACTTCTGTTAAGACGTGCTTTAAGTGGTCCGTTTCCGCCCAGGAGCTTTTGATCTTCTTAAGAATCGTTTTACATCCGCTCCTATTCTTGTTACACCTGACATCTCTAGCCAGTTTGTTGTTGAGGTTGACGCGCGTCAGAGGTGGGCGTGGGAGCCATTCTTTCAGCGCTCTCTCTCTGACGGCAAGGTCCATCCTTGCGCGTTTTTCTCTCATCGCTTATCGCCGTCAGAACGTAACTATGATGTTGGTAATCGCTAACTGCTCGCCATCCGCTTAGCCCTAGGCGAATGGCGACAGTGGTTGGAGGGGCGACCGTTCCTTTTGTCGTTTGGACTGACCATAGGAACCTTGAGTACATCCGTTCAGCCAAACGACTTAATGCGCGTCAGGCTCGTTGGGCTCTGTTTTTCGCTCGTTTCGAGTTTGTTATTTCTTATCGTCCGGGCTCAAAAACACCAAGCCTGATGCTTTATCTCGTCTCTTCAGTTCTTCTGAGGTCTCCACCGACCCCGAGGGGATTCTCTGACGGGCGTGTTGTCGGGTTGACTGTCTGGGAATTGAGAGGCAGGTAAAGCAAGCACTCGCTCACACTCCGTCGCCGCGAGCTTGTCCTAGGAACCTTCTGTTCGTTCCCGTTCCTACTCGTCCGCCGTTCTTCAGTGGGCCCACTCTGCCAAGTTAGCCGGCCACCCGGGCGTTCGGGTACGCACGCTTCCATTCGCCAGCGTTTCTGGTGGGCCCACTCGGGAACGTGGCGCGTCGATTTGTCGCCGCTTGTTGGGCTCGCGCAGACTAAATCTGGGAACTCTCCTCCTGCCGGCCGTCTCAGACCGCTTCCCATTCCCTCTCGACCGTGGTCTCACATCGCTTTAGATTTTATCACCGGACTGCCTTCATCAGCGGGGAAGACAGTTATTCTTACGGTGTCGATAGATTCTCTAAGGCGGCTCATTTCATTCCTCTCGATAAGCTCCCTTCTGCTAAGGAGACGGCTCAGATCATTATCGAGAATGTTTTCCGAATTCATGGCCTTCCGTCTGACGTCGTTTCCGACAGAGGCCCGCAGTTCACGTCTCAATTTTGGAGGGAGTTTTGCCGTTTGATTGGGGCTTCCGTCAGTCTCTCGTCCGGCTTTCATCCCCAGTCTAACGGTCAAGCCGAACGGGCCAATCAGACTGTTGGTCGCATTTTACGCAGTCTTTCTTTTCGTAACCCTGCGTCTTGGTCAGAACAGCTCCCTGGGCAGAGTCGCCCCACAACTCGCTTCCCTCGTCTGCTACCGGTCTATCCCCTTTTCAGTGTAGCCTCGGGTACCAGCCTCCGCTGTTCTCATCTCAGCTCGCCGAGTCCTGCGTCCCCTCCGCTCAGGCTTTTGTCCAGCGTTGCGGCGCACCTGGAAGGGGGTCAGGTCGGCACTTTGCCGTAATAGGGGCGCAGACTGTGAGGGCCGCTAATAAGCGTAGGACCAAGAGTCCTAGATATTGTTGCGGTCAGAGAGTATGGCTCTCCACTCAGAACCTTCCCTTAAGACAGCTTCATAAGTTGGCCCCGCGGTTCATTGGTCCGTTCCGTATTTCCCAGGTCATTAATCCTGTGCGCAGTGCGACTTTTCTCCGCGCTATCTTCGTCGCGTTCACCCGGTCTTCCATGTCTCCTGTGTTAAGCCCGTTCTTCGCGCCCCCCCGCTCGTCCCTCCCCCCCATCCTTGTCGAGGCGCACCCATCTACAGGGTTCGTAAGATTTTGGACATGCGCCCTCGGGGCCGTGGTCATCAGTACCTAGTGGATTGGGAGGGGTACGGTCCTGAGGAGAGGAGTTGGGTTCCCTCTCGGGACGTGCTGGACCGTTCGCTGATCGATGATTTCCTCCGTTGCCGCCAGGTTTCCTCCTCGAGTGCGCCAGGAGCGCGCCTCGGTGAAGTGGGGGGGGGTACTGTCATGTCTTGTTATGTCTGTTCCTGTCCTTTCTCTTCACTCTCTCTCTCTGCTGGTCTTTTTAGGTTACCTTCTCTGTCTCTCATTCTTCAGCTGTTCTACATCTCCCTCTAACTAGCTCATTCCACTCTTTCACACCTGTTCTCTCTTCCCCCTCTGATTAGGTCTCTATTTCTTTCTCTGTTCCTGCTACTTTCAGTGTCTGAGGATTCTTGTTTGTGTTTTTTGATGCCAGAAGCAAGCTGTCGTCTCGTTTGCTTCCACCTTGTCCTGTCCTGTCGGAGTCTGCCTGGCAGGTGCATCCTGCACTATACTAACGTTCTTTTTGTTCCGCTGACAACGTTGGAAGAGGATTTATGCCATTCCTGTTTTTCATTAAAGAACTCTGTTTTCTGTTAAAACCGCTTTTGGGTCTTCACTCAAGTTCATAACATCCCTCCCCTTTTACATTGTTGCTACTCTCTGTTGTTATCATCTATGTATTGTCACTTTAATAACTCTACCTACATGTACATATTACCTCAACTAACCTGTGCCCCCGAACATTGACTCTGTACCAGTACCCCCCCTGTGTATAATCTCGCTGTTGTTATTTTACTGCTGCTCTTTAATTACTTGTTACTTTTATTTCTTATTCTTACTCTTTTTTTTTAAACTGCATTGTTGGTTAGGGGCTGCAAATAAGTAAGCATTTCACCACGAGTTTACACCTGTTGTATTGTCTCATGTGTCTAATAAGATTTGATTTGATTTGATTTAATGAGGGCAGAGGGTGTTTATTTGCCCTGTGCCCCAAGGCTCTCCTCTCCCCCCTGTCACATCACTGGTTGTCACGTTAGCCTAGCTACTGCCAACATTGTCTCTCTCTATCTCTTTCTTTCTCTCTCCCTCTCTCTTTCTCTCCTCCCCTTCATTCTCTCCCTACTTGTCTACATTGATCGGTATGGCACAGTATTTGACATCTTAGTGTAGTTTAGCGTGAGTTTCTTAGCTATTTCATTGAGATTAATGGTATGGTGTTGTATTAATTAGAAGGCTCTCATTATGTGTAACGTTCAGCACTTATATGCTTGTAAAAATGGCTTCAGCAAACTAGATGTGTATTCTGAGTAGCACTCCAGATGCACAGTATGTTTGGGTGAAATGTCAGTCGTGGAGGTTGCAGTGCACCAAGAGGTTATATTATATGTGTCAGTGTGTGTGTCTCCTGTTTGTGTGTGTACGTGTGTGTCTCCCTGTTTGTGTGTGTACGTGTGTAGTTTTAGCTGTTTGTGTGTGTGTGTCAGCCTGTTTGTGTGTGTTCGTTTTGTGTTTGCCTGTTTGTGTGTGTACATATGTGTCTGCCTGTTTGTGTGTGTACATGTGTGTCTGCCTGTTTGTGTGTGTACATGTGTGTCTGCCTGTTTGTGTGTGTACGTGCGTGTCTGCCTGTTTGTGTGTGTGTACGTGTGTCTGCCTGTTTGTGTGTGTACGTGTGTGTCAGCCTGTTTGTGTGTGTATGTGTGTGTCAGCCTGTTTTGTGTGTATGTGTGTGTCTGCCTGTTTGTGTGTACATGTGTGTCTGCCTGTTTGTGTGTGTACGTGTGTCTGCCTGTTTGTGTGTGTATACGTGCGTGTCTGCCTGTTTGTGTGTGTATGTGTGTGTCAGCCTGTTTGTGTGTGTATGTGTGTCTGCCTGTTTGTGTGTGTGTGCGTGTCTGCCTGTTTGTGTGTGTATGTGTGTGTCAGCCTGTTTTGTGTGTACGTGTGTCTGCCTGTTTGTGTGTGTGCGTGCGTGTCTGCCTGTTTGTGTGTATGTGTGTGTCAGCCTGTTTGTGTGTGTACGCGTGTGTCTGCCTGTTTGTGTGTACGTGTGTCTGCCTGTTTGTGTGTGTACGGTGTCAGCCTGTTTGTGTGTACGTGCGTGTCTGTCAGCCTGTTTGTGTTGTGCGTGTGTCTGCCTGTTTGTGTGTGTCTGCCTGTTTGTCCGTTTTGGTATGTTTTGTACTTTGTGTTTCTCCATGGGGAATGTGTTTTTTAGCGAATGCTTTTGGCTGTAACACAATAGGAATGTCATTTCTCCTAGCAACAAGGTGAGGGGAGAGTAAAAGCAAGTCATTAGGAAGAAGAACACCTAATCTCTGGAAGGTCATTGTGATACCTTGACCAATCAAAGCATGACTCTGTCCGTTCAGGTGCGAGGCAGCCAATCCACCTGGACTTGCATCCCTATGTAAATCACATGAATTAACTTCCCTGGTTTTCAGTGGTGACTGGTTGATCTACAGACACTAATCAGATGGGAAGAGTGTCTGCTCTGCTGTGTCAACTAGCAATCTGCATAGAAAGAAAGTGTAACCAGGGAGCAGAGTTGACAATCCAATATGTGTCATCAAATGCTTGTCAAACAAACATAGTGTTATATATTTTTCATTAGATCAGACACGATTACAGGAAACTTTCTATATATGAAGCTTATTGTGCTATTTGTTGTTACTACACCAACTGGTTATGACACATTTGATTTCCCTCCATGCCTATCGTTGATGACATATTAGATTGTCTGGTTGAGTGGACAGTAAGTGTGAGTCACAGACCGTATTAGGTATATTAGAATTACGTTTCCTTGAGGTTTGACTCTGTTTAGAGGGATCGTCAGCAAACAGACGGTAGAAGTGCATTGTCTGGCAGTAATAAGGAAGGACTTTGTGAGGCCTTAGATGATCCATCTCAGTGTCCAGGCAGGCTGTGAGTGTACATGTTTTCTACTGAAAATAGAGTTAACTTTATCAGTCCCATCCCAGATCAACATATCAGACCGGTTTTGTCACTTTCATATGAGTCAAATGACATGTCCAGGAAGTGCTATAGCTGAAACAAGTGACTCAGGAGGTGTTCAGAACCACTCAAATCACGCTGCTGTGTTATTGGGTCCGATGGAGTTAGACGCTCTGTGTCTGTCCTTCTGTGATTGGACCACAATCTCTGGTGTATTGACTTCCTAGCAACCCCACTTAACTTCATGGGCCTTTTAACTGTACTAACTCATGCAATAGGGAATAAAATTGCACTTTGAAAGAAGAACTGAAATCTTCTCCAGGTTATCTGGTTGTTGTCCATGAGCACTTGATCCAAAACATTTATAGCCTAAATGGCTTGTTTTATATACTTCAGTGTCGCTCCGTTCCCCAGCAGAGGCACACAGACATCCATCACTATTACTGTACCCACCTGGTCTATACAATAACCCAAAATATTACACTACAGTGTTGCTCTTTCCAAAAACACTCCTCCTCCTGTTAGCTCAAAAGGACACTACTCTGTCGTCCGTCAGCCTCCTTCCGTTAGTGTTGTCATGGTTATTCCTCATTCAATGTCTCTATGTGGGGGTCAATGATGTTTAATGAAATTGAGCCTGGCTCTTGCACGGTCCTCTGGTGCCCTGTATTCAGATGCCGGGAGGCCCAAAGAGGCCCTGGGGAGAGGGAGGCTGGGCTTCATCACTCTCCTCCCCTCTCTCCCTCCCTTCTCCCTATCCCTCCATTACGCTCCTCTCTCTCCATTCCACTCCTCTCTCTCAATTCCTCCCTCTCTCTCCCTTCTCCCTATCCCTCCATTACTCTCCTCTCTCTCCATTCCTCTCCTCTCTCTCAGTTCCTCTCTCTCTCCCCATGCTCCTATCCCTCCACATTCCTCTCTCTCTCTCCCCCCTTCTCTCTATCCCTCCATTCCTCATCTCTCTCCCTCCTTCTCCCTATCCCTCCATCCCTCCTCCCGCTCTCCCTCCCTTCTCACTATCTCTCTCTCCTCCCTTCTCACTATCCCTCCTTCCTCCCCTCTCTCTCCCTCCCTTCTCCCCTATCCCTCCATTCCCTCCCCCTCTCTCCCCCTCCCTTCTCTCTATCCCTCCATTCCTCCCCCTCTCCCTCCCTCCCTTCTCCCTATCCCACCCATCCCTCCCCTCTCTCTCCCTCCCTTCTCACACTTCTCCTCCCTTCCTCCCCTCTCTCTCCCTCCCTTCTCCTATCCCTCCACATTTCCTGCCCTCTCTCTTCCTCCCTTCTCCCTATCCCTCCATTCCTCCCCTCTCTCCCCTCATCTCCCTATCCCTCCATTCCTCCTCTCCCCTCCCTTCTCACTATCCCTCCCTTCTTCCCTCTCCCTCCCTTCTCCCTATCCCTCCATTACTCTCCTCTTCCATTCCTCCTCTCTCTCCAATTCTTCCTCTTCTCTCTCCTTCCTTCTCCCTATCCCTCCATTCCTCCTCTCTCTCTCCTTCTCATCCCCCATTCCCTCACTCTCTCCCTCCCTTCTCCCCTATCCCTCCATCCCTCCCCCGCTCTCCCTCCCTTCTACTATCTCTCTCTCCCTCCTTCTCACTATCCCTCCCTTTCCTCCCCTCCTCTCCCTCCTTCTCCTATCCCTCCATTCCTCCCCTCGCTCTCCCTCCCTTCTCCCTATCCCTCCATTCCTCCTCTCTCCTCCCTCCCTTCTCCCTATCCCTCCATGGCCTCCCCTCTCCTCCCTCCTTCTCCATATTTCTCCATTCCTCCTCTCTCACTCCTCCCTTCTCCCTATCCCTCCATTCCTCCCCTCTCTCTCCCTCCCTTCTCCCTATCCCTCCATTCCCCCTCTCTCACTCCCTCCCTTCTCCCTATCCCTCCATTCCTCCCCTCTCTCCTCCCTTCTCCATATTCTCCATTTCCTCCTCACTCCCTCCCTTCTCCCTATCCCTCCATACCTCCCTCTCTCTCCCTCCCTTCTACATATCCTTCCATTCCTCCCTCTCTCTCCCTCCCTTCTCCCTATCCCTCCATTCCTCCCCCTCTCTCCCTCCCTCCCCATTCCTCCTCTCCTCCCTCCCTTCTCCCTATCCCTCCATCTCCTCCCCCTCTCTCCCTCCCTTCTCCATATTTCTCCATTCCTCCTCTCTCACTCCCTCCCTTCTCCCTATCCCTCCATTCCTCCCATCTCTCTCCCTCCCTTCTCCATATTCCTCCATTCCTCCTCTCTCACTCCCTCCCTTCTCCCTATCCCTCCATTCCTCCCTCTCCCTCCCTTCTCCCTATCCCTCCATTCCTCCCCTCTCCCTCCCTTCTCCCTATCCCTCCATTCCTCCTCTCTCACTCCTCCCTTCTCCCTATCCCTCCATTCCTCCCCCTCTCTCTCCCTCCCTTCCATATTTCTCATTCCTCCCTCTCTCACTCCCTCCCTTCTCCCTATCCCTCCATTCTCCCTCCTCTCCCTCCCTTCTCCATATTCCTCCATTCCTCCCCTCTCACCCCTCCCTTCTCCCTATCCCTCCATTCCTCCTCGCTCTCCCTCCTTCTCCATATTCCTCCCATCTCCTCTCTCACTCCTCCCTTCTCCTATCCCTCCATTCCCTCCCCTCTCTCCCTCCCCCTCCCATTTCCTCCATCCCTCTCTCCTCCCTCCCTTCTCCCTATCCCTCCATTCCTCCCCTCTCCTCCCTCCCTTCTCCCTATCCCTCCATTACTCTCCTCCTCTCAATCCTCTCCTCTCCACCCTTCCTTTCTCCCTTCTCCATCCCTCCATTCCCCTCCTTCTCTCTATCCCTCCATTCCTCTCTCTCTCCCTCCCTTCTCCCTATCCCTCCATCCCTCCTCCCCTCCCTTCTCACTATCTCTCTCTCCCCCTTCTCACTATCCCTCCCTTCCTCCCCCTCCCCCTTCTCCCTATCCCTCCATTCCTCCCTCTCCCCTCCCTTCTCCCTATCCCTCCATTCCTCCCTCTCTCTCCCTCCCTTCTCCCTATCCCTCCCTTCTCCCTCTCTCCTCTCCCTCCTTCTCCCCTATCCCTCCATTCCTCCCTCCCCTCCTTCTCCATATCCCTCCATTCCTCCCTCCTCTCCTCCTCTCCATCCCTCCATTCCTCCCCTTCCATCCCTCCCTTCTCCATCCCCTCCATTCCCTCCATTCCCTTCTCCCTATCCCTCCATTCCTCCCTCTCTCTCGCTCCCTTCTCCCTATCCCTCCATTCCTCCCTCTCTCCCTCCCTTCTCCCTATCCCTCCATTCCTCCTCTCTCCCCTCCCTTCTCCCTATCCTCCATTACTCTCCTCTCTCTCCATTCCTCCTCCTCTCAATTCTTCCTCTCTCTCCCTCCCTTCCCCTCCCCTATCCCTCCATTCCTCCTCTCTCTCCTCCCCCTTCTCTCTATCCCTCCATTCCCCTCATCTCTCTCCCTCCCTTCTCCCTATCCCTCCATCCCTCCTCGCTCTCCCTCCCTTCTCACTATCTCTCTCTCCTTCTCACTATCCTCCTTCCTCCCCTCTCTCTCCCTCCCTTCTCCCTCCATTCCTCCCCTCTCTCTCCCTCCCTTCTCCCTATCCCTCCATTCTCCTCTCTCTCCCTCCCTTCTCACTATCCCTCCCTTCCTCCCTCTC